>NC_042494.1:162591369-162675793 GCF_005508785.2 Acyrthosiphon pisum | reverse complement strand
GCGCTGGAGGCGAGATGAAAGAGGATGTGTGCCGTCCTGTCGGACCGAGTCCGAAATCCTTGCCTTGCCAGGTGGACGTGGACGTGCCGCCGGTCGCTTGTGCGGAGGCAAACGGAAAAAAGGCAGTACGGCAAAGACGCCGATCGATTTGGAGCCGCGCGAAAAATTTTTTCGCGCGTTTCCTGTGCTGTAGTGCACCAGCCACTACAGATTAAATAATATTATTGTAAATTGTTGTTGTTATATATATAATATGTTCCTATACTAAAATGTAAATTGTGATTTTTGTGAAAATTTTATAACCCATGTATACCTATGTTAATAATTATTATTGTAAATGTCTTTAAACATCGTATCATTATATCAACCATGTATAAATTATTCTCATGTATCATTCCTTCGCAAAATGTCATTTATCACCAATCATATATCATGTTTAAATGCTGAATAATTCAACATCGGTTTTCATTCCATGTATATCGTATCATTAATAATGTAAATACGTAAATTGTAAATTTGTATAAAAATTAGATTACCTATGTATTATGTTCACTCGCATGTATTATGTACCTACACGAAATTGTTTTGATTACAAATAATAAATGTTTATAAAAAGTACCTAATTCGATATCGTCTTCTATTTTATGTACTATTAATAACGAACACCAAAATACAATTGAAAAAAAGGTGGGCAAGTGACACCCAGTCTCTGTAAGTGATGTGTTAATATGCCATCCTAAAGACAATGCTACTAAGAATATTTTATGATATTACTGCTGTTAAGATGATTTATTTTACTATTAGACAATAGTACACTATACCTACAGGTACGTAAAATAGATTACAAAATAGATTTCCAAAAAAATTGCATTTGAAAATTTCATTGTGTGTATACAGCAAAATACATTAATAGTTTCAAAATAAAATTAAAGTAAAATTAAAATAAAAATTTTTAAACTATAACGATTTAACTAAAATCATTATTCGTCATTTAAATATCTAATTGTATCAACATTTTAACTACACCTATGAAAAAAAAAAAATCGAGCATACGTCATATCTTTAATATTTTTCTTCTACTATCAAAATAACTACTTATGAACACTGATTTATGAGGAACGTTTTATTACATTTTCAAATCTTAGATATAAATAAAAAATATTTTATTAGATATCTAACTCATAATAGTTTGCAAGTTTTCATGATTTTGACGAATTTTGTCACTCGTAAATAATATTGTAGATTAACGCTCAACTTTTTTTTTCAATTTCCACAGATAACAACAACCTTTGAGTTTTATTTTAAGTTTTTTGACGGAGCCCCGCTATTGTATCCATTTTAGAAAACAAGTTTCACTAATGACTAATCAATTTGTTTTTAAAACGATGTTTGATAAGACACCATCTATCTTGGAAAAGTTTAACGATAAAATGATTAATTTTTGAATTAGTTCAACTTTATCTAAGTAAATAAAAGTTATAAAAATGTACAAAATGATTCTCGTATTCAAAAATTGCTTGAGCTATAAAATAGTAATTTCAAACTATTACAAAAATCATTAATCAATCACGTTGTAAGCTTGTAACTTGTGACCAAATAAACAATCATAATCTGACAAATACAACTCTTAAATTAAATTATTGTAATTTTATTTGTATAAGTACCTACCCAATTAATTTCAAACTATACTAAGTTACATATCGATAATAACACAGTAATCACACACAATCTATAATAAATTAATTATAAAACAATTTCACTTAAAAACGATAAATTAGCATTTTCTTATACCTAGTATATACATAAACAACGTTATCATAATATCATTATTGATATATTAATAAATAATTAGGTAACGCAAATTAGATATTATAACACATTAGTTGTTAATAAATACTTCAGTTATATTATCTTTGATACGTTCAACAATTTAATTTTAGTTCCTACGACTGTTATAGTTGATTGATCAGCGGTGGTTCCATTGTTATTGGATTGCTGGATAGGGTAGTCAGCTGCCCTCGCAGCAAATGTTTTGAAAACAATTTTGACGACTAAGCTCTTCAAAAACCCATTCCCTAATTGTTCCTTTAACCCCTATCATATAAATACTGTTGCCCATACCAATTTCAAGACCTAGAACCATCAATGCTAACGACTCGTTATTTGTATCACCACCATAACAATAATCGTATAAAAGAAACGGAGTAGAAGAAATAATTTTAGTTAGATGTTGTTAATCAATAATAATATGACCAACAAAAACCACGCTCCACCGTGTATAATTAGGTTTTTAATGTTCTGTATGAAAAAATGATAATGGTAAACGACTAGGTTGTACGACTAACCTATTTATATTGTATTATAAATCGTCCACGTTACAATTTTTTTTATTATTAATATTTCTTAGAGTCTTAACTCGTAAGTTATGAGTATTTGTGACAAATTCAAGAGTCAAGATATAATACAAAGTACATTATTTGTTTATTATACATATAGCTAGTACAGGTAAATTGCAAAAGTAAAATTAACGTGGACACGCGCGGCTATTATTATATTGAATCGCTTTTCGGAGTGTGTTTCGCTAATTTGCAATTAATTTGTGGCGTTTTACATTCGATAGGACATTGCAACGGAGGGGATTTTTGCAAGTACATACATGGTATACTATCGTATTACCGCGGTAACTGCAGTGTACTACAATATCGTTTAACAGCGGTCGGCGATGTCGCGGTGTTACAACTCGCACACCACTGCCACAGTATACGATAAACGGGGACCTATAAATATATTGTCTTCGAACTGCGTAGCCATTGATAATACGGTTTGTAATGTTGTTTTCTAATGGCATATGACTCGCGACGACGACGACAAGGACGGAAAACATACATACGATATAATATATTACTATGTAGGCGATGCGTCTATATAATTGGTTCGGCCGAGAAACATTCATTTGTACGATCGCTATTATACAACGACCGATGCTGTACAACACCGTGTATCGTATATATATATATGTTGCTGCTGCTACTTCTGCCACTACTACCACTACTACCGAACCTGACCGCGTGGTTATTACCTCCGAGGAGGGGTGTGAAATGGGAAGGAAAAACGAAACGGCCCGTTTGAAAATAAATACGAATAATGGCCGGGGTATAATGTGCCGCGTTTGTACGCGTGTACAATGCTCGCGTTATATTACGTATTGTGTATACACATAATGTTATTATATACCTACGCGTTTTTTCCTCCCTCCCGACACAAGTTTCGGAAAATTCGTCGACGGACGACGGCAACACACGACCCTCGCGCACGTTTTATATACAACTATCGTCCCGACATGCAGTGTTATACATATTATTGTTGTGTAATGTGCCTACCTACCTTGTATAATATGTGCGCGTTATAATAATATGCGGATTAAAGTGCCACGCCGCTATACGTCGGCGATAAAACGCAATTTCTGCGGTGTTATCAGAAGAAGAATTTACAAATACGACGGACCTCGGCCTCATAAATTCGTCGACGACCCTTGTCGCACCGATACGTTTTAAATTATATACACATTACGTCTGTTGCATACCTCGTGTGCACGCGCGAATGCAAATTTACAACCCGAAATGTTTGCGTCTCCGTCTCCGCGGGGAGGATATTAATTCGTGTCGACTAATACGTGTATAATAATAATAATAATAATAATAATAATATTATGTACCTACGCAAAACTCGCGCACACGATTTTGCACGCGGCGGCCACCGCGTCAATGGTCACCCGACCCGACCCGAAAATATATAATTTTAAAGTGGAAAACGCGGCGCGAGGAATACGAAAACTCGGTGTGTGTGCACGTTATAATATTATCATATACCGTCGGTCGCGTCCCATAATTAATGTCCCGAGAAAGAATATTAAAATACGCATAATATTAATTACTGTGTTTGTATAGTAATAATGTTATGTCGCGGGAACTTGCGACGTGCATACGAACACACACGAATCGGTTCGCCGAGCCCGCTGCCCTCTTCGAAACTACATTATTATAATGTGCATGGCATATAAAGTCCACTTGCCATAAAATTCGTAACTCTCACCTCTACAGCGAATAGGTAGAAAAGACACAACGGCCACGTTTTAGCTCCCCATAAATATCTCGTTTGTACTCTCGTACTATTATATACGTATAATCATTGATAAGTGTTTAGGTATAACCAATGTGGTATATTGTATACCAAAGACAGCACACATTTTTAAAATTTCATTTGTTTCATTATATTTCGTACAAGTATTATATCCTGGCCTCTTGCAGACCTCGGGATAAAAGAGACTATAATAATATGAGAAAACAATGGACATACAAACCATGTACACAGCATAACATGGTATATAATATTATGTACGAGGCGACCGACGCGCGACGTGAACATGAAGTTTATCGAATGGAATATACTTGGTTTTCCTTGTTTAAAGAAAAATTAAATTTATTCATAGGCGCAAATAACGTTTGAGATTTGGTGGGGCTAATAGGGCTAATAGGGCCTTACTTTGATAATATTGAATAAGCTTACAACAAAATGTAGGAAATGTTTGGGAGGGCTATGGACATTTTTGGGGGCTTAACCCCTAAAGCCCCCCCCCTATTTGCGCCTATGAATTTATTTCACAAAATTCATTGTTATTACATGCCGTTTAAAATGTATATAAAGTGTGGAAAAATTACGTTGGGTATAGGTGTTGTCCATCCTTTTGAATGCAATTTTCTGGACTTTGTCAAAATTTGTTTATCAATCCATCACTATGACCATTATCTCACCATCGATTGTTGCCATTTGTTTCCTAATTTTCTCCTTTAGTTTGGTCAATGTACGGGATTTGTAAGTGATGCTGATTCATCCAATTATCCAAAGTTACTGTGATGGAATTGAATGCTGACGTTAATTAACAGAATTTCGTTCACCACTGTATAGGTTGTTCAGTGACCACTATACCCATTTCAAAAAAAAACGTCTGGTTTCCGTCGATCACTCTGTATATATTGCCCTACAACTGCACCATAGAAACATTTTTCAACCAATTGAACAATTCATTTATTTTTTCGACCTATACCAGTTGCTCCTCACAACAAAATGTTCGATGATTATATAATGATTCAACAAGTAGGTACTTATTCGGTAGTTGTAGTATTGAAAACGATAAAACATAAAGCTATTTATAGTCCAGCTCAATATTCATCGTACATATAGGTTACCGTATATGCATAATAATGATATTATTCAACTACCAACATATTACATTAATGTTATAACTTATAACAATGAATGTGTTTCAGGACAATGCGACGCAGTGGATTTTCTTTTTTCGAGAAAATATAACAATACGTATTGCAACACAGTATAACTATACATTGCAATTGTATTCTTATCCGCGCTATAATTATAATATTATAGACCAATTATCATATTGTGTACACAATATGTACCTATGAAGCGCTTTGAACACGATTAACTCGCCAACTGTTCCTTTTGTTTGCGCCGATGAATAATAATAACAAGTGTTCGACGACGACGACGATGACGACGTACTTTTGAACAATTATTATACTCGCATTATATTCGTTGAAAATCGAAAATTGCAGAGCTTTCCCCGTCGTCGAGTGGCTGCTTCTTTGAATCCTGCCTTCAAAACCAAACGGCCTGAAGATTTCCGATTCGGCGTCGACTCGGGCTGGTTCCCGGTCGGAAGTTCGAGTCCCGCGTTTAAAGAATATTCGAGTCGAGCTCTGTGCCCGCCGCCGGAGTTTCCGCATTGTTCACGGAGAACGAGTCGAGCAAACGCGAATAGGTACCTACGCGTAACAACGCGACGTCGTTATATTATAATGTAATATAATAATATAATATCGCGTACACGCGAATTACGAGCAATTAGTTAGCAATTCATGTTTCGCTTTTCGCCCCAGTCGGCGTACAAAAGGCGCGTGAAAACAATGCCGCCGCCTCTGTTATGGGGACTTGTCGCAGCCAGAGGACGTTGGCGGTCGATGAGTTTTTTCCGACCGCGTTCCCCATATAATATTATAATTTTATATTTCAGAGATTTGGCATGTGTGTGTGTGTGTGTGTGTGTGTGTGTGTGTGTGCGGACAAGCGGCGGCACACACAATGAAAACGCGAGTGCAGCCACACGGCAGCTATTTGACCCTGTTCGCCAAACGACTATAACCGCATATTATAATGATGCCTCTGTGGTTCTTTCGATATTATTAGGTACACGGTATATTGTGCTGGTACGGAGCTGCAGCAGCGTGAAGGGCCCTCGGTCTTGAACACCGAGCCCCAAATTCCTGCTGTAGTATCTACCGAAATCCCCCACCTGTCAGAAGATAGAAAGGCGCTCTAGTTTTCCACTGCAGGTTATAATATTTTATTTTTTCCCGACGAGGCCGCGTCTCGAGATGAGGACTTAATAAGCACGGTCTCGATAAGGATCCAAATCGAGTCCGGTGCACTTCTCGCTCCAGCCCTCTACTTTCACTACCACGCCATGTTGGCGACGAGGAAAATCTATTGTTCACGCGGGCTAACGAAAAGAATAAGGAGAAAAAAAACATTATTAATCACGTTCCTAATCGCGAAAATAACTAATGACTTGTTGAATATCCGCCAAAGCGCCTTTGTTGTCCGGACGACAAAAATAATTGTAAACGCTTCTATATCCGTTGTCTTTTTTTTCCTCTCTCGCACTTATTCTTTGCCGAATTTCCATTGTTTACTTATTATCATATTTTACAATTTACTCTAATTACCCGAAATATTTTTAAACAGCACTACTATTATTATCACGTGGCTCATCTTGACAGTTGTGTTTAAATTTAATAAGGTTAAGGGATACAACATATAAATATATTCAATATTGTATATAGTGTTTATTCAGACAATTTCCGCAACAACTTCCAAGCTCCAGCCTGGTCAAACCAACTTAACTATATACCTATATGATATTACGATATGGTGAGTATACGTGTATGATATCATATCAGGATACAATGTTAAGCATTCTCATGTTAATATTCATCAAGCAAAAGTCATAAAAACAGAACATTAATAAATTCCACTCTAAAATATTGCGCAAATTAAATAGTTTTCAACAATAAATTTGAATTTTGTAATACCTACTTGATAAATAAATTGTCTTATCAACCTAAATGTTTTTGGATGTATAGCTCAAAACTACCATTTATTTTAGTAGGTATGTTCTATATTCAGTATAACCAGTTGAATAAATATTTTTAACCTTAAATATGAGTTTATTTTTATTTGTGATTTGATGACGCTGAACTTAAATATAATTAATAATATAGTAATAACAACGAATAAACCGTAATATTTGAAGATTAAATTTCTTCGGCCAAATTAGGTAGGAATAGGTTATATATTGTTATAGTTATCCCTTTGGTCCGCGTTATGGATAATCGTAAAGGTGGCCGTCAAACAAATAACAATTAATAAGGGATAATATGTGTTTTACAGACAATGCATATATTATGCGCACACATCAGCGAGTTATTTAGTAAACATGTATTGAATTTTGAACACATAATAATATGTTCACCCGAGAATAGAACTTCGAAAGCGTGCTCTATGTGAGGTACTGTACAATAATTTAACTTACAAGATTTTTAGTATTTTGATATCAAACGCGTGTGTATTATAATAGCAACGCGTATGCATAATTCTATATAATATCAGATTTAAAAAAAAGTGGGTATAGGTGCAGCGATGTGGAGTAGGTCAGCGGTGGTGGAATTTTGTCCATCCTCCCTTCGGTCCTCGGACAGTACAGTGTATTATTATAGTATTCGATTTTAATGCAATGATTGCATTCGATAAAAAACGATTCTGAGCGGACGAAAGAAAATGTATGAACCATAAATATGTATTAATAAGTAGTCATTAATTGCATATAATATACCTCCTAATGGGAGTTAGGTAATTTTAAATTTTATTCGTATCTATGATGATAAATCTATGGCAACAAAGCGTTAGAAAAAAAATATGTTAGAACAATAAATGTTGGTGGTTTCTCCTGTGGTGTTAAACAACTATTGAGAAAATCGAAAAATGACCGGTATAAAGTACCATCTTGATCCAATTTTCTAAAAGATAAGATACTATATTATGTTTAAATCGACGCACTTCTTCTGGTAGAAATGTTGGTTACACGATAAAAACAAAATAAACATCATTGTAAAACCACTAGCTTCTACGCTCGGCTCAGAATCTAAAAGAAAAGCGCAAACAATTAAAATCTTATTCAATCGGATGACATTATATAATGTGATAGGTATAGAAGACGCATAAAGTATATTACGGTGTATATTATAACGAATGTCTGATTACCAATAACTGCCGATACACGTGGACTACTTCTCAAAAACCAGACGGTCTTTCAACGTACGTTTACATTTTTATTAGGTAAATACATCTTTTTTAAATTTAATTTGGTATTTTTACAATAGTTTTTTTATTCTACTTGTCTTTTTTTATTGAAATACAAATTATGAAAAAATCTTAATTCAATAAAAATCAATAATCAATAAAAAAATCTTGATTGAATTGAAAAAATTAAATAAATCTTGATAGAATATTTTTTAATATATAGTTGTTTATTAAATATAGTTTTTTTATTTTATTTACATTTTTAATTAATACAGATTTTTTTTTAAATTTAGTTTAGATTTTTAATATTTTTTTTTTTAAATTTCTTTTTCGATTTGTTATATTCAATCAAGGTTTTTTTTTTTTCAAATATAAATTTTTTCTTCAATAGAGATTTTTTCATAATTTGTATTTCAATACAAAAAAACAATGTAGAATAAAAAACAATTGAAAAAACTCAATTAAATAAAAAAATATTTTGTTTTGTTCTATTTTTTTTAGATTTTTTTCATTGAATATAGTTTTAATAAAAAATGTAAATATATTAACATATATTTACATTTTTTAATTAATACAGACTTTTATTTACTTTAGATTTTTTCAATAATTTTTCGATAGTTTGTGTAATAATAAATTTAAATATAATAACAAATTTATATTTGATAAAAAATCTGTATTCAATGAAAAAATCTAAAGAAAAAAGAACATATATAAATAGTAATAAAGATATATTCTTAATAAAAAAAATCTTTATATAATAAAAATCTGTTTAATAAAAAAATTATATTTATAAAAAAATCTAAATAGAAATTTAAAAATTCTATATTTAATCAGATTTTTTATTAAGACTTTTTTATTTCTATTTAGATTTGTAATATTCAATCAAGGTTTTTTTTATGGAATAGGTTTTTTTTTATTAAATATACTGGGTGATTCTTTCATCAAATAACACTCCTTATTTCAAAAAATGTAAAATTTTTTGAAAATATTTTATTACATAGTTTCAAGTTGCTCATAAAACGACATTTTTCTTAAAAAATTATATTTTTTAATATTTTTTATACTTATAATTTTTTAAGTTTTTTACTTTTTTGAATGACAACATAGGGTTTTAATTATATATATTCCAAAGCAGAATATTTTTCTTAGTATTTTGATACATTTAAATCGAATTTTGGGCAAGTAGCTTACGAGTTATAAATATTCAAAGTTTATATGAGCGAAGAAGTGGACTAACATTTCGAGGGGTAACCCCGTACCACTCCACTCCGCTCATCTACATAATTTTTTAATTATACCCCCCCCACGAATTTTTTGATTTTCTAGGGGAAGGAAGGTCGTGCAAATTTTCAAAATAGGCGTGCGAATTCGTGCGAATTACGTGCTAAATATCTGTATAGTTTGTTTATAGATTTTCATTTGGGGGGGGGGGGGGACTGGCGCAACGTACGTGGTCTTTCAATCAACGACTGTCAACTGTCAAGTCACATTATAATATGTAATATGATGTATATACGACGTAATTACGTATTCCTATACAATAATATATACCGATATAATATTATGTTGTTTATATTAATTATTAATTACAGTACTCTGGTAGAGTTATATAATATTATATGCTTGTGGGTACACTACGCCGTACTACCTACGTTTGTTTTTACTTCTCCCGTTTTGATAATTATATTGAACGGTACCCAAGGAAAACAAGGTGGCTATTTAATAATAATAATAATAATAATAATACATAATTACGACGATAATAATGCACGGTGATACTCGACTGATAATGAATTCGCAGCAAGGCCGGGTATCGTCGATGGCGAATCAAAGGGCGAAAGGGTTAAAAGGATCGGCTCGGGGCCAAATTGGATTTTAAACAGTGACCGGTGTGGTGCCGTAATTAAGCAACAGATATCCCTTTTTCGCCATCGTACCCTGCTGCCACCGGCTGCACGCCGTGGCCTCTTACGGGTGTTTTCGACCCCGCGGTCCCCCGCCAGACCCTTTTAGGAATCATTAGCCCATTATAAACCGCGTTATTAATACACACACTGGTGCGTGACCATTTCTATACACACCCATCTACCCACGTGTATAATAGATTTTCGTCGATTTTCCGGTTCGGATGTATAACGATTCCACTGCCGCCGCCTCCGCCTCCAGTTGTTATATGTTATATACATATACCGTTTTCTTATGCTGCAACAATAACAATGCCGACACTATAATAACACTATATATATATATATAAATGTATAAGTACACATACACAGACACACACACCGAACTCCCACCGTATATAATATATATATCCCACCAACGTCCGTCCGTATGTCCACCCCTGCAGCAGCAGCGTTCGTCGCCACCACCGCTTTTAAGAGGGACGACTGCTACGTATCAATTTACCTTCATCGCGAATTCAGAGCACGACCGCCGCCACCGACACCGAAATCCATGATGGATGGTTCGTCAAACGTGCAGCCCGCACACACGCAAGGCGCGTACAACATATATCTTATATATAATAATATTATATATGCGTATAGACACCACGTATGTGTGTGTGTGTGTGTCGGTAGTATTATTGTATATATTGCAAAAGTGTATATATAAATGTGTGTAGGTACTATAGTACGCGTAGTGTTCAGTAATGTCTTGTACCTATATATATATATATATATAGAGAGAGAGAGATTCAGCACGGAGAGATATCGCGAGCACGCTATCTGCAGCAGTATAAACGGCGCGTGGAGGTGGTGGTGGCGGCGGCGGAATCGCAAACCGTTGGATGGGGTGGAGAAATACGTATACATTTATTTATATATATTTTTTTTTTTACCCGCCTCCCCGACGCCCCTTGTGATTTCCCATCGTGTTTGTTTAATTATTTCGAAATGTACTCCGCCGAACATAAATCGTTTCCTCCGTGACGCGCCGGACTTCCTCGGGATCGGTGTGTATATAATAATATATATAGATATATACATGTCTACCACGGCGTTCGTGGTGGCAGTGGTGGAAACAGGAGGTGTAAAAAAAAAGGTTTGTTATTTCGGTCGCCGTCGCCGTCGTCATCTCCCTACCCCCGCAAAGCCGATAAAAGTAATTAAAAATTACGGCGCGATAGGTTAAGGGAAATTGAATTATCTCGCGGCGGGACGACGAAAAAAATAATATATATATATATATATACATATTTATGAAGGTTACGGGTGCAGTGGTGAGTGTTTGGAAGCGAAAAAAATATACATAATATATTTTATATTGCCAAGTTTTCCGGTAATTAATGGCAACGCAGATAAGGACTCAGGACCGTAAATTAGAAAGAAGTCGAAAGATTTGTAGATTTATATTACGTTTGTTCGTTTTTATTTTCGTTATTCTTTTTTTCGCATCCGTTTTCTGATTTTTCCCTTTCGTCGTGAAAATCCATCCGATATGCTTCTGTATACGGGACAGCGAAACGTATATATATATCTGCTGCCGGTTATCAATTACGATTTTCTCACCGGGGAAACGTATTTCTGAAATACGAGGACATACCGGATAAAAAATTCGTTGGAACCAGAAAATCTCGAGAGACAACAATATCAAGGTACCCACTGTCAGCATATGTAATAATAAATACACTAAAAATCTTTCAATTTCGAAAAACTGATTCCATGCTATTTCATTCTCAACACATTTCAGTTGAATAAAATGAGATTATTGAAATCAATAATATGTGGATTGAAAATTAACAACAAATATAAAAATTCATAATTTTGTTAGTCTTTATTTATACAAATATTTGTTTTCTAAACATATATGCCGTGCAAAATTGTATAAGGTCTTAGGTCAGAAACTTTCAGAATTATTTCCCGTGAGTAATGGTCATTAAAAATATTTCTAAATTTGCAACATCCGCATTATATTATATTACGCCATATATACGCTATAGCTGTCATATGGCATAACGCAACCCCCCACACCCTTGTAAATCATTTTTGAAATATAATATTTTGACTAATATTATTATTAATAACCTAATTAATTTAATCAAAACTAAACATTTTTGTTAATAATGTCCTATATTAAACTTCTTTAAAAGTTTGACTATAATTTTTTTTTTTCATAAAAAATCATAGAAAGTATGCCTAATATTAGGTAAATGTTTTTTAAGCATACCAAACAAAAACTTATAAATGCAATAATTAAATCATGTAATGAATTTTTTAGGTACTTAACTTAAATTATGTATAGGTATGGTATTGTAAAAACTATACGTAACAAGACGTACGTTTCATAACTGAAAACATGAATTGAAAATAATAATACACAACGTACATTATTACAACTTATTTAGAAGTTTTGTCTGACGTTTTAGATAATTTAAACCACCATTTCCAGATTTTGTGGAGATTTTTCGAAAACTAAACAGAATACACGTATAATACTATCTAAATGCCATTAAGCGTAAACTCGAGCACAATGAGTGTTCGGAATATATTGCGTTCACGTATCGTATATTATTGTTCTCGTGACACATCATTGGTATAATATAAACCTACGAAATGAAATGAAAGCCGCCGGTATGGTAGGAGGGGGGTAGGTTGTCGGAGGAGGTGTATGTTCGATGATTTAGTAGAAATTTGTCGGGGACGTCCGGGCACTCGAAACCGTATGATATGGCCGTTTTTCACTCCTCGCTTCTGTTGATTTTAAACACCGACCGATTAAAATATCGCGAATTAACTATATATATATATATACACGTTAATGGAAACCACCTTCACCACCGCAGGACACTCGACCACTCTACCAAGTCAAACTGCTGTTGGATGTTCATAAAGCACGATGGAAGGGCGAGGAAACGACACGAAACCGCCATAGGTCGCATGGTGGTGAGGGAAGAGTACGGTTGCAAGTGACGCCTCGTCCGATTCGAAATTTATACCCTCCCCTCATCCACACACAAACTGCACACACACTCTCACACACACACACACACTACGCGTACATTACGGTTCCGGTGTGTCGGCTTCGAGTGGACCACAAATATAGTATAACTGTAATATATTATTATATTATCGTATATCATATGATATAATATAGGTATATGTGTAGGTACCTACGTACAAAATTCACCGCCTCGGGCACCCTCAAAAAACAAAATTGTTACGCGTGCGAGCTCCCGTTGGCAGGTGAAGAAGGTCTCGCCGCCGCCGTCGTATCGTTGTTGTTTGAAATCCCGAAATTCACTTACGGAAATACAATTCTTGTTTCTTACGCGCTGTCTTTCACTCCCTCTAGCCACCACTGTGCCGACACAGTGTCCGAAATTAGATTCTTCGACAACGATATTACGCGGTGGGTGTACATATTTGTGCAGAGGCGGGGTGACAACTATGGGGATTAGGCATTCGGCAAAACTATACGTGCCCGAGATGGTTTAACACCCGCGAGAATAACAATATATATATATTGTGTGTGTGTTTGTGTGTGTGTGTGTGATGTACGACGACGTGTGACCGTAAGACAAAGAGCACGTCGTGTCGTGGGCGAGAGAGAAAGGGGAAAAAATCAAAAAGAAAAAGTACGATAGATGATGAAAAAGGTCGCCTTTAATATCCTGTCAACGGACACGGTGTCTCGTCCCTAGCGATTTTATTGTGTGTGTGTGTGTGTGTGTGTACCGACCCACTGCTAATGCGGCTAATGGACGTGGAGATGACGGGGAGAAACAACGCCTTAGGCCGTTAAACCAATAATAACCGAAGATATTACACACCGCAATATGCGAGTGTGTGTGTGTGAGTCGAGAACGAAATGAGTGTTTTCCGAGTCGTCATATACCTACACGTCGTCTAGGTGTCACGCACACTCACGCACTTACACAAATACGCGCACACACACACACACACATACACACACGTGATTAACAGGAAAGTTTTGTGACGGTCACACAACTTTGATACACTATACGAGTTACGACGTGTTATACAATAGTATATATAGGGACCCATATAATATTATTACGATACGGACGGAGAAATCGTAAAATATTACATAGTTTCGGTATTATATTATAATATAGACAGTAATCACCTATATAATAATAATAATATGTATTAATATTATTAATATAAAATGCGTAAAATATTGTAAACTATAGTAACATAGTTACATAGGTAGTACATAGTTTGTTACTTGCCAATTTTCATATTTTTTACTTTTTGTCTTTCGGTTGGTTTCACGAGCATTTCGTTCCGTAAAAGCATATCGAGAAAATAAATTAATCCTGTCGTCGGTATAAATTAAACCTATGCCTGAAAATAATCATAAAATTATAAATTATTTAAGTAAATGCAAATCGGATTACATTTTTAACTGAATAGTTTTAATCAAAAACTTATTTGCGTAAAAAATAAATAAACTTTATAAACTGATTACGGAACACCACTTAAAAACTTTTATTATGGTTAACATTAGTTAAATATATTTTCAACGTGTTTTGCTTTCCTTATAGTGTTAACTTTTAGCCGAACGCTTATAATTATAATTTATTTTTCTACACACGTTATTTATACTTAAAATAAAAGCCGTAAAATTAAACCTTTTAATATTTAATTCCGTTAATTTGAGTTTTTATTTTACAATTCTTTGAGAAGTACAAGAAAAATAATGTAAAAATCAACCTATTAATTCATTACTTTTAAGTATAAAGCTCTTAATGTACTAGCGGAGTCTATAATTAAAATTACATTTGATAAACTAAACCATGATTTATTTTTATTGTTTAAACAAAACTGTTAGAAACTAATATAATATATTGAAGCATTATGTAATATTATAAAGTTAATTAATAGATAACAATTGTACCTAGAGATGTAAGCTTGGAAATTTTTTTTTTGTACTTTTCTTAAATTAATTAATTTTTAAGTTTAAATAAAATTTTAAAATACTTTATAAATTTACTGTTTCATTTTTATTTACATTGTAACAAGTATAACGTCAGAATCAAACAAAACACTTATATTAAAAAAATATATAATTTGGCTAAAATTGAAGAAGTGACTCAAACAATAAATTACCTTCATTAAAAATTGAAAAATCAATAATTGTAACAAACGATTATACACTCATAATTTATTCTGAAGTAAAAATACAACATTTTTAATAAAAGACAAAAATGCACATTTATTACCGAGTTAAATATTATATATTGATATAAGTATATATTATATATATTTAATGATTTGTATTTTGAATTTACTATATTATGTTCATTAGAATAATAATACCAACATTATATTAAAATGGGTAAATGATAATAAAAGTACACATTTTAAAATATAATTATGAAGGTTAAATATACTACAACTATATAACATCAATAGATTTATTTGATAAGAAATTAATATGATAAATTATAAAATTTTCAAAATTTTCACCAAAAAAAGTTTTCATGAAAATTTACATCACTAGTTGTACCTAAATAAATAAAAAAATATTTTTTTTACAGTTCATCTATAATACCAAGTACATAAATATATAGTACAAATACATATATATAGAATCCACGACGAATATCCATTAAAGCCGAGCAATTGAGATGACATAATAATAACATAATACAAACACAATTAATAAATATTAAAGTCTTAAATAAATATATTTATAAACATATTTTTAATTTAACTATAAATGAAATGAGAAAAAACCCAAAAATGTTTACTTTATACATTATGTCTTTATGATATAAATGTTTTGTTTAAACTGTTAATTTAATAATTATTTTATTTATACAAATATTTTCTTTTAGCTTAAATCACATTTTATAAGGAACAGTATTAACCTCTGCAACAGATTATTGTTTTTATAATAAATAAAAAAAAAAATTCTGTCAAAAATTGTGAATAAAAATGCATAATATACTTATACATATCATACATATAATATACATATTTATCAGATATAATAAAAAAAATTATTTTTATTCACAATATTTTCTTAAGGCGCCCGGTGCCTATGTGATTTTGACCTCAAAAACACGGTTTACGGGGGAATAATGATCCTGCCCTGTAAAGTTAACCAAATTTGATAATTTTTTTTTTTATTAATAGAGGAGAATATTCTACAGCCCGCATCGAACTCTTTTTTTCGATATTTTCATCTCAAACTTAATTATAAGTCTTTAAAAAAAAGACAATTTTTAGCTTTTTTTATAAATTATGTTATACTATTATTTAAAATAAAATACAAAATCAGAGATCGATGCGGGCTGTAGGAAGTCTTCTTCTTTCAGATAAAAAAATACTCATCAAAATCCGACAATTCTATAAAGCTTGAGAGTTATTCCCGTAAAGTAATTTTTTTCGATATAATACACCCTATCAACAACCCCTAAATAGTTATCGGGTAGTAGATTAGTGGAAAAGTCTTATAATTGAGGTAGCAACTAAAATATAAAATTTAATTTTCAAATTTTATAGAATTGTGGAAAATTTGAAAAACTGGCACCGGGACCCTTAACGGGACCCTTAACACAAATATCAATAATTTTATGTACAATAATTATTAAAAATTATTTTTTGTAAAATGACATGGAGGATATTATGCCTCTCATCATTCTCCTCCTTTTACCACCATTTTTAATTTCGACTGTTAATCTATATTATGCTGTTTTTATATTATAAAATACATAAATGCTGTTAACTGAAAACTGATAAGTATCACAGGTTGGGTTCTAAAATTGCATAAAATTAATTTTTTTGACATATTTCATTTTGATGAAAAATAAAAAAATAAAATTTTAATTTAAAACTATAGCTAGTAGGAAGTGCAGTAAACATCTCTACTTGGTTAAATGTTAAGTGGAAAATTGTATAGATTTCTATAATTTATTATTATAATATAATACAATATAACTATCCATCTTATATATATTTTATTTACATCGTGATCAAAAATTAAATATTGATAATCACTAATCAGGTATGAAATCTGTCTGACCATCTATGGTGATGATATTATGATTTTATACAAAAAAACAGTAAATTAAATTTTTTTTAAATATATTTTTCAATATTGAAATATTTCAAAGTGAAAATTTCATGTGAAATATTTCATACTCATAAACCTAATCACAGGTCGTATTATGATCCCTGATATTTATGGGAAATGGGGATACTATTACATATTTCCTGTAGGTATGCTACTCACTGTGTGATGATATCAAATATCTTTGTCTCCCTAGAGACAATTTTGTTGTGCAAAAAAGACATCTCGTGCGGCCATCCGACCACCATGCCACTGATGCTTTAAAAATGTATTAAAATATCCTTATTTACATTCGAAATTGATACTTACTTTTAAGTTTTATGATAATTCTATTAGAATACATTTTCCACTCATATTTTTGTTTGTTGAGAATGACCATTTTTTTCGGTTCTACGTTCAATTATATTATTCCACATTAATAATCGATTTCAAAATAAAAACTAAAATCCATACTAGTATAGGATTTGTAACATATAGGGTTACTCGTTCAGTTCACTAGTAAACGCGCAGATCATAGGCCTTTGCGATGTAAACGTATAATATTATAAACAAATTTATTACTGTACCGGTGCCGTTAATATTATAATACCTACGTGGAGAAGAAGTCAAACGAAAAATAATGTATAATATAATATTAAACGATAACAATTCGCTTAATTGAATGGGAGGGTTAAAAAGTGCAAACATTAATTACGGTAAACATTTGCATTGCATGCGCATCATACGTATATAAAATAACCCGAGTGGTACTTGTGGGCGCGCGTACCACACATAATCCATTAGGTGTATCGAATTCAAGTTTGAAATTATTATAGAGAATAGAATGGCACTGACGGCTTAAATGGATAGCACAAGTGCGTTATGTGCTCCGACGTGGTATGATAATATATAGTAATTATTATATTTCTCTCGAAACAAATCGGAAAATAATATGAACACAATATTTTAATTTATAGGCATGGAAAAAAAAAACTAAAATACAACACACTGGAGGACACAATATTTATTTACTGCGGAACGATTGAAATAGAAATCAGACTTCGAAATTGTGTTCAGAAAGTATGTTAAAAAGAAATAAATAAAATCTATGGACCGTTATTAATGTCACGTTACGTACGAGGGTAAAATTGGCTGGAGACCAAATAAAAACGACTTGTCAATAGCGGTCCATGCGACCGCGTCCGAGTTTATATTATTGAAAACTGGAAAGTTTGTATTTTTTAGGGGAGAATAGACTCTTTGAGATGGGTAGCTGACACGAGTAGGCCTATTGTTACATTGCATGCAGATTAAGATTCACATAAATAATTGTTTGATATGAATAAGTACCGGAATTATACATATTGAGTTGAAAATTAAATATTTAATGATACCATGATTTCAGCATACAAAGTGATTTATTTAAACATGTTCGCCTCATCTTTATGATTAAATTATGAATTTATTCGAAATAATATTTATAAATACTTTTCGAATTATGATTTTTAAAGCATTAATATAATATACGTATATTTAATATTATAATATTTTATTTTTTCGAATGAGTACCTCCCTTTTTGTAACACATGCCAGTTGTATATTATAATGAACTGAAATTTATATTCAAACGATGATTAATCCTAGTTATTCAACTTTATGTCCTATGTAACTAACGGTAGTCTAAAGATATTTAAATTCAGTAGGTACCTATTATAATTTATAAATACGTGTGATTTTGGAACTTTATAATACTTAATATAAAAAAAAATACCGAGCAAAAATAAACTTACTGAGCATTATATATTATACTGTTGCAATGCTGCAGCTTATATAAATACCATTATCATATATTTTATGTTTCACATATTATTATATTCACAGTGGCGCGTAGTTCATGGATTCTAAAAAAATTACCATATATGTATACTTAATAATATTCAATTAATAATTATCTCTAATAGAAAAACTTGACCTCACAATTCGATTTCAACATCAATATTTTATCATACACGGTTTTCAGAAAAAATGGTGGTTTTCTCATTGAGGAACAAATAGATTGCTGCCAGAATCAATTCATCAACACATTTGAAAAATTTGAATACAATTTGCTCCTTTAATTAAAGCGAGAAATGTAGTCGAGCGTGTCCGAACAAACACTCTGTATAGTAATATAATATATGTAATAAATAAATAAGCGAAAAGTAGTAGTTTTATAAATCACCACGGTTGACTGTCACGGTATATATAGTTGACGGGGTTTATTTTTCTACGCCACCGACAGAAGAGTTATCCCCGGGCTGAGAAAACGGTGACAGCTCTCTCTCTCTCTCTCTCTCTATATATATATATATATATATATATATGTACACGCGTATATATACTTACCTATATATACATAGCTGCAGTGTATTATACAGTTTTCGTTTGTGAACGACGATTAAACCGGTGTAATTTAAAAAATAAAAAGCAAGGGGATGATAATTATCAGCTGTATATACTCGTATATACCTATATAGATATTATAATGAACCGTTCCTCGAGAGCAGCCTGTGCATTATATTGTATATATATATATATTATATGGGCGGCGGGTTGTGTGCGACGAATGACCCAGGTCGGGTACCACGGCCAAGGCCTACGGCGGATGAGCTATGCGATCGCGGGAGAGCTGAAAACGGCGCGACGGGGGCGGACGAAGGTCGAGAGTTGTAATTAAAAATGTGTAAATAACCGTGGAGTTCAGATAAGAAATGCACAGCCGACTCTGCGAGCGAGCATACACACACACACACACACACACACACACACACACACACACACACATATATATATATTATTCTATATAATATACAAACACACACCCGTGTATATACACTAAACGAATGCGCGTTTATTCGTTTCGATAAGACTGATGCTTCTTATATTATATATATATTATATATATTTACAAATTTTTCCACCGTCCGGGAAAAACGAGTTACAATATTAATGTGACCGCTGCCGCAGCGGTGGAAGTTTTTCTTCTCCTCGGCCCCGAAAGGACGTGCCCCTTTCTATATTATATATTGTAATAATACAAAATAATATTCTGCGTATCGCGCCGTTTTAACCGGATTTTTTTCGTTCTTTATCGTCACCTCTCTCCGTGCAAAAATAAAGAACAAACGGTCAAATTAACACTTTTGTTTACGGACGGCGCGGTGAACGGAACCAATCCTGGATAAAGGACGCGAAAATCGATCCGATGTTAAACCACTGAGAACTAACAAAATAGTCAGTTTAGTAGACGTTCTTGATACTCGTTCCTATCTTGATTTTTCTGATAAAAGGGAAACTCACATGTAGTGCCCAAAAAAACGTGAAATATAATTATTAATACGCTCACGCGTCACACGCTTACAACTGTGACACATTGAAAATGTTATAAATTTATTTATTTTATGTGTACTGTATAATATGGTGTTTTGAGTTAATCAATTGGTATTCGGTAGAAAGTACCTATTTTGGGAAACAATACATATACAATATATACATTATACATTTTTAAAATCCGAACATAAGTTATAACTATATACCATGTCAATATGTCGATATTATTACAATGATTATAGAAAGTTTTTAACTTTATATTATATACCTACTCTACTTTTTTCTAGGTTATTATTACAAGTGAGAATAAAAAAAAAAATCATAGATTTATGTATCGGGGACATGTAGTTGAAATGTTAACATCGCTGGGACAGTAGGTATACCACAAGGTTAAAATTTTTGTTATTTTAACGATACGCTACACATTTTGACCTGCATACGTCATTCCAAATAATATTATAATATTATAGGCATTAGTGTATCACTATTGAGGTAGGAAAACGTCTTATATGTTTTATCCCGCAGACAGTGACACTCGTCGCGGATACACCACATACGATATTGTTATGGTGTCAGCATGATACGTCTTATCAAATATACCTCGACGTCCCGCTCGAATTCTGCCTCCCTCACGGGGGGGGGGGGGGGGGTGTTCGAGTTATTATTGCAAAGCCGTCGCGGCGGACTTAATCCGGCCCGGACGATATGCGCGCGAGAAGACTCTCTCGCAATGCGATTCCGTAGCCACACAAGAAGACACGCGGCACATTATAACTGCACTTATTATAATCGCAGTAATAATAACGTTAATGACGCGCTACGCCGCGGAAATTATAATAATCGTAATAAGTGCAATAATAACGACAACAACGATGATAATAATATTTACGGAAGATCGCGGGAAGAAACGAAACTCGACGGATTAAACGCTTAAAGACGGCCGAGATTCATATACAATATACATATATATATATATATATACAATATATATATAGATCTGCCGGCCGTGCGCGATATACCATAATAATAATAATAATATAATAATATACTCTACTGCAGGGTGTACTGCACTGGTGTGGCGGGTGGCGAGGCAATAAAAACAATAGGGCGCAATAAAGAATATTATATACGACGCACGCGTACCGAGCATATATTATTGTGGTTATTATATATATATATATATATATTATATTTCTAATGAAAAAAAAAATACGAAATTAAACCGGAAAGGATTACGGCGGGCCGACCGCATATAATATACACGTATACAAAATATATATATTATTATATATTATTATATCGTATAATAATATCTAACTAACTTTTAAACGGGTTTTACGCACCGACCGGGATTTGCGTAAATGAACCATTACGACGACGACGACGACGACGACGACGGTGTGGTGCACTGTCGCTGTGATATTGTTCTTTAATAATAATACAATACATGTGTGTATAATATAATATGTATGTATATTAAATTATTGTAATATAAGAGCGCCGTGACGAGTCGAGTTCCGTTGTATTATCATTTATCTCGCCATTATTCTTATTGTCATTACGATATATTCTCAAGACGTGTTTACACGAAAAACCGTTCTGATCTAAAATAGTTCAATATTACGACTCATAGTAAATTAAGAAATCAAATTGTTGTGAATTTTTTTTCTCAATATCCAATGCCTGGTATGTTTATGCTCATACAGGTACGCATAGATAATAAATTTCCGAATGGATTGGACATAGCAGAATCAGTTATAGTCTGTGTAGACCAACCAAAAGTTCATATGATAAGTCGATTTTTTTCTTATCCATGAAATATTAAAATAGTATGTTCCATTCTTATTAACTGTCGAGCAATTGATAATTTTCTCTTAAATTGGTAGCTATCACGTGATTAGTACACTGAATGCGTTAAACAATTTAGAAATATATTTTTTAGAGTTAAGCCAAAACTGATTATCCCATTTTTGTTATTATAATTAATATGGTAAATCTATAATATCAGGAAAACTGTTTATAGTCACATAATTAATCAAATTATACATATATTTTTATTTATTAATAAAGTTACATTCATTTATAATGTATGAAATATATATTTTAATTAGTTGTGATTTGTGGCCATGTCCTCATTTATATATGTCAATTATTTATGCAGGTACGTCCACTATTATCTCGTCCACTTGTGACCGTGATAAACAACTCAACAAGATGCAATCTATATTATAATTTGTAATATTTTTTCTCAGTACTTTGTTATTTTCGATTATAATATGGTACCAAGTACCTAATTCATCAGTTGTATTACCAACTTTTGTAATAAAAATATAAAATGGAACTATTTAAAAAAAAATCATGACTCAAAGGTATGTCATATTATTATAATATTTCCTGTAAAATATATTAAAAACATAATAAAACTAGAGCACGTATGTCCCTTAACATCGTCGTAATTCAACTTTGTTC
The DNA here is from genome assembly GCF_005508785.2 of Acyrthosiphon pisum. NCBI lineage: Eukaryota > Metazoa > Arthropoda > Insecta > Hemiptera > Aphididae > Acyrthosiphon > Acyrthosiphon pisum. Next base: position 162,652,495 of record NC_042494.1, on the reverse strand, counting down.
AATAATGCACCAAATGTATTTCTTAATAATCATGATAATTTCACAATTTATTATTTAATGAAATTAATCCACGCACACTGTTTATTATAAAAAATCACAACTGTTTGTATCACGTGTAGTATCTGCATAAAATACCTATATAGTATTCATATTATGCAGAAGGGGTTGTAACCAAAAATATCTTTTCCGATTTCAAATTTGGTTTTGGTTACCTATCGGCTATCGGTATTGATTTTTCCCGATTTTGATTTCGGTTTTGGATATTGGTATTTATTTTTTCCGATTTTGATTTCGGTTTCGGATATCGGTATTTATTTATTTTTTTATTTTGGTGTCGTTTTTGAATACTGGTTTTTATTTTCCCGATTTCAATTTTGGTTTTGATTTTTTTCGGTTTTGTTTTCGGTTTTGGTATTGATTTCGGTTTTTAACGGTTTTAACCAGTATTTGAAATCGGTATTCAATATTGATTATTCAATCCCTGCTTTAAACTTTTATTGTATTTTAACGTGTAGGCACCACATGGATCTATGTTATATATATTTCAACAACATTACAACTACATTACTTGTAAGTTATGACGAAGTATCAGTAGTCAGTAGTTTTATTTAGACTTTACTGAACATTTGGGAATCAAAAAACGATCAAACAAAACATAGTTTTTAAAATTATAATACTACCCATTCATTTTCGTTAAATTTTTCTTTAAAACAATAAATTATATTATTCTATAATATTAGTTTTTTTATTATTATTTAATTATATATGTACACGTCAATCTCATATACATTGCAATGCTTATTATTGAATCAATAATAATATTACCATTAGTAAATAATAGACTAGAATTTACCTATTTACTCAAAAATTCCAAAATTTTATATTATATACGTAAGTCCGGAATAACTAATATACTGTTAATTTCAGTTTGAAATCGTTTAATTATTTAATGTACTGTTCAATAAACTACATAATATCATGATGATACACCTTAATCATGAGGAAATTTGATTGCACCCAATACATAATATTTTATATGATATCGTTTTTTTAGCAGACTACATAACTCGTAAAATTGAAAGTAAGTAAAAATTATGGCATTGGTTAAAGTTGACAAGAAATAATACACAAAGGGAAGTATACTAAATTACTTTTTGTGTATGCATGTTGAGTTAAGATTGCAAAACTAATACAATAGGGTGAAGATTGAGTATTCGCCACCCCCCATACGTGTCCCCTGAGCATTGCCATTATTATAGACCTTTCTTTCGGTGTAATTTTCAGCTGTTCAAAATATTGTCAATTTCAGCGGTGTTATAATATGTCAGTGGCTTGTTAAAATTCTAAGTTTTATCAGCATATTGTACCTACTTATCGTGTACAAATGAACAATAAACGTTTATCAGATAAGAGTTGAGAATAAATTATCAAAAGGCAAAGAACAGCCAACAGTAAAATAATACATAATATAGATGGACACATTTGTATAAAAATCAAACAATACAAGACACATAATATTTGTGTACTTATAAATATTATAAGTTATTACACAAATTAATATTATAATAATATAATATTATATTAAAATGGGATTAACAAACGTTAGTTATTGTACCTAGTTGTAATAACAATAAAAACAGTTATTTATATTCTTAATGAAATTATTTTCTATATTTTTTAGTACTGGATAAAGTAATTTTGTAAAATACAATTATAAATGTAACAACTAACAATTTGTTATTGCACACCTTACATTACGTATACATAATTGCGTATAAAATTTATTTATTTTCAAAATGGTTTTAGTAAAATGAAACTGCGAATGGCGTCTACGAAATTTCACGAAGAAAATACAATGTGGTTTCAACTGTTAATGCGTCAAATCGTCCTGAAGATAATATTATGTGTGTCATTATTTTCGTATCGAGAGCATTATGTGTTTAATTAATTTCAGCTGTTAATTGTTCCAAATAATATTGTTCGCATAAATACCAACCAATCGACGAAATCGACGAGTACCGAGCGTTTCTCTCGCATTCCCGCGGCAGCGTGTAATCCACTTCCTCTTATATGTATACATCACCGGAAGTATTTTATGGGGTGTTCGCCGTATTGATTTGCGAACACGGAATATATTATTATTATAAATGTATAGGCAAATCGTACACGTCTAACGTCGTAACATCGTCGGTGAAACGCGTCTGCTTTGACGTGGTGTTTCTACCCGCAAGACGCGCGTATAACGTGTAATTATATTATTACGTCAGCCCTGTGCAGTTCACCCCTATACAACGGACACCACCACAGCCAGCAAGTCTACCGCCTCCGACGACCGTTCGACAGCGTAATCGGTCTGCCACAGTCTACAATATATTTAAAACAACAAATCGACGTGTACAGCCCGAGCTGGAACTAATAATTAACCGAAGCGGAATGCGTTCGTAGGTATAGTACAGCAGAAGTTGTTAAAAAGTCGAGAGCGAAACGACGGAAAAAAAATGATAATAATAATATATTACAAGCAGTGCGCACGTAATATTATTATTTTATACTACCTATATGCAATATAGGTATTATAAAACCGTCGGCCATTAAATTTCACTACGGTTTCCGTTCAGATTGTGACGCTCATCTCTGGGGTACGATTTTTCGGGACGTAACCGTGCTCGGTGCTCGCGCGCTTGTTCCGAAACGATATCACCTGCTAAACTGCCTCTCACCGAAGCCCATCGCGGGGACCCATCAGAAAATTTGCATATACGCTCACATACTCACACGTGCGTTTATTCGACGCCATTATTTTAAATTGCGTTCGACGATTCTTGGGGACCGAATCGCGAGCAATATCCGCCGAATCGTCCCTCCACGCCGCATCCGCATCCACCGCTGTCAGCCCTCGGAGAGATATTATCGCGTGGCGGTGAGATCGCTTCGGTCGTGTGTAATATGCGTACACATTATAATATTATTATTGTTGTACACGCGTACTGTGTACACGTTGTTGTACGGGCATTCCCGATTCGCAAAAATTACACCACCACCCCCCCCCCCCCCCCATAAAGTCTTTGGAATCGTTTGAGGCGCCGATAACGACTATAATAAACTTCGTGAATAGCTAAAGGTACACATATAATAGGTACCTATTATATAGTGTTGTAATATCGATGTAGCAATCAATTCAGCATATTAGAATATTATTAATAAGCAACCGAAAATGGGGACACTATACAACTAGCACAAGTAAGTATATAGTGTGTTGAGTGTTTACATTATGAAGACACGCATCCTGGTAGATCTCAGCATAATTGTCTAATCGATTCACTACGTCTAAGGGCATGATAGAAACAAACGAGACATAATAATATAAGTATATCTCTCGGAATTCCGCGAGAGTAGGTCGTCCTGTGCGAAGTGTTTCTGTTAGGGAAATATATTCTACATAAACATTATGTCTTTATTTATTTATTATTATTACGTATTGAAATTTAAAACCATAGAGTTGAATTTTATTGATGTTTTAAATTATAATTTAAAACTATATATGGGTTTATCTGTACCTATTCATATTATAACCGGCCGGTATGATTACTGTATGGTTATATTCGATAATAGAGTTCGTAAAACTAAGAAGCACTCATTTAAATGTTGTTATAATACTACCATCATATAAAATCCCACAACTGAAGCCTGGAGGGATACGTTGCACCTTTGGTTTTATAAAAAACCGGATTAAGGATCATATGGACTGCTGGTAACTGCAGTATCCAAAACAGGCTTTTCAATAACTTTCTATAATATAACATGAAATATTGAAATCAAAAATTCAGTGTTTTCTTGATTTTTTTCATTGAAATACGTATAGTGTTACAAAACCTTTTACTATATTATAAATTTACTGAGTTCAACGTGTTGTCAAATTTAATTTAATTTCGTATTAATTCTTTAATTTATATATCATTTGTTTGAAATATAATATGCAATAAAAATATTTGTATGGGTAAAGAATGGCCAATAGACCTCCAATATCTCTGAGCTCTGGACGAGAGCCCCTGACCCCATTTAATCCAGGCGTGCAGGTTTTTAACACCCTAAGCACGATTTCTGTGTATCATACTGTCGTTATCGGACTAATACTATTATAGTCATTCATCGTTATAATATAGATTTATAATAAATTGTCGTATTGTACAGTGTACACAATATATCGTATTGTATTATTTGTTTATTCGCTTTTCAGACGTCTCCGAGGATAAGTTTGTAAAAAGAATATGCGCTCGCACACACGCATAATGATTTACGTACACATTTATTACTCTTGATGCCATTATTTAAATCACGTTGTTCAGCAATTCTTTGGGGCGTAACCCGAGCACAAACAATATTGGAATTATCTCATCGTCGACGTCGTTTTAAAGATAATATCTGCAGAAAAGTTCCCAGACGACGTATCAATCGAAGCGATCAAATCGCATTGTAAACGTTTATCCAAATATTTGTCATGGGGGATAAGTTTCTTCGAGTGAAACAAAAACAAACAAACCATTAGGGACAGAAAAAAAATAATAAATAAATTCTTTCGTTAAAGTGCGAACGTTAGTCCTCGATGAAAAATAAAACTCATTTATGTGAATTGATCGAAATCCCTTCGGATTTTAGCTCTCCCAAATTCATTAATTATGACGTGTAGGTACATCATTATTAATTATCGTATGACACATATTATACAGGTTAAAATAACTTACTAACTACACACCGTCATTTTTCACGGGTTTTTCATTACAGCCGATCGCAATGAAATCGTATTCAACCGTATAATATAGTTTGTTGTGTTCGATCGTCGCAGTTCGTTATATTATATTATATTATGTTTGATCATATAATATTACGCTTTGATTGTATGCAAACTTATATCATTTTGCCAGAAAATCGTTGGCGATAATCTAGGAAGCTGATTGGAAGTCGCGCGACGAAGGCCCAATATAATTATTATTATATATTCTGGCCCGGCCCGTATGGAGCCGCGGGTAATTAATTATTGTTAAATTATTATCCGTCGAAAGCCCGCACACGTATTCGTACGGGGTGGAAACTGAAAAGACGGAATATTATCTATATATTATTATCATAATTATTATTATTATCGGGAGACGCTATACGAAAACGGCATAGAGAGTTTAATCTCGAGAGCTCCTCGTGGTGGCGTGGTGTAAGGGTACGGCCGCGGCGGGCGATGCTTCTCTCCCCCTTATTTCGTGCGGTATAGATTTTTGTTTTTTTCGCGCAAACAATAAACGATAATGCGCCATCGTTACGTATTGTTTGACTAATTAAAAACAAACCCTGGCTCGAATATCTCGGGGGTATTAAAAGAGCGAACACTGCTCCCCGCCATTTTTTATGATAGTCGTTACTCGTGTGCATATATATATATATATATATATATAATATTAAATATTCCTTTTTCATCCGTTCTCCTAAAGACAATAAACGTATAATAATACAATATGTCCCGCCGATACGGTAGGTATATATTATTATATAGTGTTTGGTGTGTGCGGGGGTTCTCCTTTATTTAACGCTCCGCTGCGTTTCGCAATCGGCTCCGCAAACATTTAGAATATCAGACCACAACTATAATTATATATATAGGTACGTATAATATAGTGTATACATAATAATATATAGGTAACTTATATACTATGGTTATCCTGAACACTATACTATGGGTTACGGCGTGTGTCATCATTGTACAAATTCGGTATTTTCTTTGTTTGTTTACCGATGTTTTTTTTTAAATTCAAGATATTGGGTGAAAGTATTATAAAATATAATTTAAATTACACAAATTACTTATATAAATATTAAACAAACATTAGTATAGGTAGCTGGTAGGTAGGTGTATCGTGTTTCATCAACATTTATCTGTCAGACCAGCTTTTAAGACTTTTAAGTCCTGCCGCAGATCGGACATATTAAACTTTTTTAAATGTTCTTATATACAAAATTTGGAAATGAAGAGCGGGCTGGATAAAAATGGTAAGCACGAATCGCAAGTTTCCGATCTCTGACGTATAAACACATATTATACAGTCATATAAATATTATAATAATCTATATAATATATATAGAACGTAGCAGTGTTGATCACTCGTCTCGCCATAAACACATTTAATAAATATTGAAAGTTATAAGCTGCATACATCATGTAGATTATAGGTATCTATATATATGACACGCTATACACCCTCGTTAATATGCAAATTGTTCGTATACAACATCCTTTACTTGTGTGGATGTATTCGTTCTATATAAGAAATAACTGATAACACCGTTCAAATTCTTCGTTAAACATTATATTAATATATATTATGCACCGTTAGTTAAGTGCAATGTGAGAACTATGAGTTCACAAATCACGGCGTCCTTAAATAACAATGGAAACAACAATCGTTACGTAACATTATTTATAGTGCAAGTTAGTGTAAACTTTACAAATGTTCAATGTACATTTTTCTTTTTTATTACACGTAGAAACCACATTAAAATATATTTATATCTGACATAGTGACATAGAAAAATTATATAACTTTAAGCACTGTGCAGTAGGTATATAATGCCATTAAAATTATACAACTATAGTTTTTAAACATGTGTTGTTACTCTCATAGTCAAAATGCCGTAAAAATGTTAGCTTATGCTAAATTATTTATGCTTAGGTATCAAATTATAAAACTAAAAGTATGTTTCAAACACATTTAAATAATTATAAATGTATATTAATAATGATACCAGATACATTAATACATTATACTAAGTTTACATAATTATTAGTTATTAATTATTATTGATATAAGATGTATGATTTTTTTATATTACTATATTACAATAGTTATATTTGGTATACAATTAAACCACATACTTACACAATATTTAGCATAAAATAATTATATTAAATCAGTAAAATAAAAATAAAATTAGTCACATATATTATTATTATGGGTGATGACAAAAAAAAATGCAAATGGTTTATCAATATTATTTGTTTAATTATTTTAAATTGTGATAAGGGTCAAAAATTAACCTATAGCTGCCTTATCATGCATCGCACTTATTGGTGAAACTGTATTTTTATCGGTTACTTCTGCTGGATAGTATATACATATAATAGTTAGTAGTTACAGTTATTCCAACTACGGTTTGCCAGTTATATAATAATACTACGAGTAGAAGATTGACGTCTCGTTTTTTTTTTTTTAGTGTTTATAGAGTATTTTAGGATATAAATTTGTTATATGAAATGCTGAAATTTGGTAAAATGTATTTTGATTTTGTATATTTCATTATTCCATTATATTTTACAAACAACTAATTTAAAAAAATAATATTTTCATGTCAGAACATACCTGTGTTTTACATTTTAGTTTTTTCTCCTATAGTTTTGGATGCATATTAATATAATAATATTATGCATATGTAGTAAACCTGCTGCAGGTAAGCTAATGGCTTTACATCACTATACTTGTATTTTTTGCACGTGGTGATCGCTCTTGAAAATCGTGTGAACTTGGCTTTAGCTTGTACTATGACGGTCGTAGTATTTTTATTACATTATAATATTAGGTGTACACATTTTTGTTAAACGATTTTATATTGTCTACTTTTTGATAAAAATTGGTAATTGCATGCGTACCTATTCCTAATCTCGATTTCTAGTGAAACGGGTGATGAACAGTTGTAGGTACCTAGTTAAACTGAAACGACGACAAGTGATCAGCACTCGCATTAGTCGTGAAACAAATGTAACCAAAAAAAAAAAAAGAGGTTGAAAACTTGAAAACCACTCGTTACTCACATATACATATATGCGTCATCGTGACTTATTTTATACCGCGGACTATAATATGTTTATGACTGGAGTCCGGAAGTCGTGGTCGTCGAGATGCCGAACAAATGAATTCCGCGCATTTATATATATATATAAAACGACGAACGGACGTCTTTAACGTTTCGACTGCCGCCGCGCCGCGAATCCACGATCGAGCGTGGGCATATAAATCTTCGGCTCGTCGGCCGCGGGTGGTCGGTCCGACGCGCTACTCCTCCACGACCCCGTTAAACGGATATCCATCACTATGCGGGCGCGCCCTCTGCCCACCGCCGCCACCGCCACTTTCGGTATATTCGGGGTGAACGGAAAAACCGTTGTAGATTTCCCACAAGACAGAAGGAATCTCGAAGGTGTATAATGTATATATATATATATATATATATATAATATGTGTGTGTGTGTGTGTGTGTGTGTGTTTCGAAATAGGAGCTAAGCATTGGGGCGCGGGGACAGCGAGGTGGTTGCTAGGAGCGCAGGGTGGCCGAACTCCTTTGATAACTAATTAAGAAGGTTTGGCTTCTGCCAAGACAAAAGGAGTAATTAGTTACCGCCGTGCCGCGGCGGTGGCAAGTTCCTTTGGGCGCAAGCTGGCTAAACAATATCTTTTCCGATGCCCCGAGGGCACACAACCAACAGTCCAAATTAATAGCGCACATCGTAATTGCTTTTAATACAAACTGCCCGGTCGCCCAGCGGATCGACAAGACGCGCGGCCGCCGAATCCAGTGGCGGCGGAGGCCCAGAGCAATCAAACTTTATGTGCACTGCAAGACGCGAGTGCGCCAGACTTTTTGAATTTACGATCCGCGCCACGACTATACATCGCAGTAAATAAATAAATTTATATGTATACGCGTATATGAACGAACACTACATAATTGGCAGCGGCTAGTGCATCGTACACCAAATGCGTGAAAAAATAAATCCTCAGTACACCCCTAAACTCCGGCTGTTCCCCTCGACAAAAAAAAAATAAAAATAAAAACCGCGAGCGCACTGCAGTTTGTTCCGGAGGGAAATAAGCCTTTCTTTTTTTCTTACCTCTGTCTGTGTGTAACTGATGGCTACTACTCCATCTCGGTCTTTAATATTCATCCGGGGCGTCCTCGGCACACTATAGTTTATAGGCGACTGCAACACTGTATTATATAAATATCATACAACTATACAAGTGTATTGTTTCGTTTGCAGTGGAAAGTCCATCGTTTCGTGTGATGTACATATGCGCGATTTTTACCGGATTTAATCCATATTATTATATAATTTAATACCGATAAAGCATAACACCCAATACAATAATTATTATTATTGTATTGTATAGTAATATACACGATCATATTATTATAATAATTATACATGGTATCCTATGTTATGTATGTAAAAAATGCGCTAGACACTTTATGAAAACTCTGAATAATTAAATATTTGAATTTGTTTAATTAATAGCTTATAGATTAAAAGAACATAATACGCCTGCCGTAATAATTTTTAATAATATAAAATGTAGTACCTATTATATAGAGGTACCTATTAAATTAACTTTTTCTTAAATAATTGTTTAGGTAATGTATACCAATACTCAAAACTATTATATGGAATAAGCTCATTGATTTGGAAATCGTATTCAATAATTATATTTCTAAAATAATAATTACAAATATAATTTTTATACACGCTTGCTTTTTTATAATATTAATAATTGTTTAATTAACATACTGTATTTTATGACAATCTAGTAAGTATGCAAAAACAAAATAAGTACCTACCTACAAAAAAAAATAATATCCCATGTTGGTGGAGTTAATTCAACACTTTTATTTTATAAATACACATAAAGTCTAATATTAAGTTTAAAAAAGACTGCATTCAAACACAATAGTTGCATGTTAAACGCATTAATTCATTACTAACGAATCGTAGATTTTATCCAAATCATACACCAAAAGTATACAAGTCTATTTTTTATTTGGAAGGTTTTGATTTATACTGACAAGTAAAAATATTAATGTTTCTTTCTTTTAAAATAAACGAGATAAATCAAATTTATGTTCAAATTATACAAATTTTAATTGGTAAATATTTTAACATAATTTTTACGAATCAAATTAATGAAAATAGACTCAAAATGACATTTTAAACAAATATTTCACTTTTTAAGTTAAAATAAATTCATAATATTACATTAACTAAATTAAAAAAATTGAATTCCCTAAACATTATCAAAGAACAAAATCTATAAAACTTAATTATGTATCTACTTTTGTATTTATTCATATAAATTATAATACTATATAATATTAGTTATAACTTAAAAGTGTTAAGTTAAGGTATGACTTATAACTTACAACTTATGTTTAATGTTGAATGTTGTATTTTATTATAAAAAAGAAATTGGCTTACCTGTATCAACGTGCAATTGATTCCCTATTTAATTTATAACTGTATACCTACTATACTCTGAAAACATATAGAATATAAAATAATTATTAAAAATATTATGATAATAAAGAAATATGGTAGGTATTATAATAGTTAAATTATTAAAAAATGCAATTGCCTGTTACATTTAAATTTATTTTAGCATTGAATTTAAATAATTAAATTGATTAATAGAATATTCAGCTCAATAAATTATGTATGTAGTTAAAAATGTCTGAGATACACAAGTATATAATATTATTAAAAAGCTTTTTAAGAACTTAAAAATATAATATTTGAAGGTTAAAAGCGTGTATCTATAGGTATTCGAAGAAATACATTTTTATCCATTTAATCAGCTGAAAAATAACAAAAAAGCCATAATTTTTGTGATTTGTTATGCACATGAAATATTTTAAAGGTTTATTTGTTTTTATGTGTTAAAAAGTGTATAATAGATTTTAGCGTTTCGGTCACTCCCCAATTTCTGCCCACTCGGAACGCCTTTATTAATTTTTGTTTCAATTACAGGCCGCGGAGTCATCCAGTCGGGACTCAGGATTCAATTACCCTATGGAAATTTGTAATACACACAACATGACGTATAATATAATATAATATATTAACAAGTGTTTCACGTGTTCTGTCCGCATAACTTTCAGGGCCGACAATGAAAAAAAACTACTTATTTGTGTTTTTAACGAGCAAATATCATGTTCGAAAACAGTAGACACGATCGGACGCGATTCGGTCAAAACAACAGTATCGAAACATTTGTTCAGTGGTTCTCAGACATTTGATGGAAACTATTGTGAATTCAAAGTGAACTAAAAATTTTTATTTCATGCATAAAAATACGAATTATCAAATAGATATTTTAGAACGATTTGTAAAAATTATGTCTAATTAAATAATTTGTTAATGTTTCGCAGTGGAAAACGGATAATCTGACAATGTTATAGTATTGACATCATAACAACATATTATTATTTACCCTAAAATAAATAAGTTTTTCACACGACTGTAGGTACCTATGATCATATTTTACCTACGATATGTATAGTAAGGATGAAAAAGAAACTTCACTTCACTTTTATATCAATTCATTATTTTTTATATGCTGTAAGGATTATTTTGTTAGTAAAGAATTTACAGCATCTTTTTTATATTGGTTTCTTTTTAGTCTGGTTTATTATTCATAATAATATGTTAAACTAAAATAGTATAACATATGATATATTAATATTATTTAAACAAGACTTACCCACTTTTGATTTTATCCTAGCATCCTAGATACACGTGTCACTAAAGTCTTAATGTTTATTATAATGATATCAAACGCACTAATTACCAATACTTAATGAATAAAATTATCTAATTATGTTCGCATAAATTTTTAATAAGTTGATTAGTTCAGAATTGAATTTAATCAAATTATTACATTTATGAAAGTTTCATGAATGGCAAATATAAAATAAAACAATGCTTATAATATCATGTATAACTATATTGTTTATTGTGATTTGTACATTTTATTATTTTAATGTTTTGTTTTTTGAATAAACCAAAATTTCACTTATCTATTTAATATATTACTTATACTTTGAATAGTGTTCAATAAAAACCACAAAAGAATCAAAGTTTTGGAACTCCTGACAAACGGTCATTGACGTAAGGGTCGGTTTTAACGATGTGTAGGTACTTACCTTTAACCCGAAAGAGAATTGGTATATTGAATCGTAGGGTAGCAAAATAAAAATAAAAATAGGGGGTTACGATGACCGCCGATGAAGATAAGCTCGCAGTTAATTTATACGAATTTCGCATGTAAGGTCACGTGATCGAAGCGAAAGACATGAAAAATATTACGAAACGATATATTTCATGCACGGTTGTTCCACCGAATACGTTTTGCATATAAATAGGCCGGAAAATGATCGTCGAATTCAAATTTTTACATTTCTGACGTGAACCCGCCCCCTCGCCAATATAAGTAGAACACAAGTGTCTTGTATTACAATACACGGTCATTGTCTGAAAGTTTTTTTTTTGGAAAACACGAGAAAATGTATCGCCATCAGCGGCGGAACGCTTCCGGTTTTATTCATGTGTACTATATACAAAACGCGGTGGTATTCAAGACAAACGATATTAGCATTATGTGTTTGTAAGCTTTGACATTTCTTTTCTCGTGTCTCCGGTTTTTCTTACCCTTCTCTTCGCGCGCGCACGTGTGTGTGTATTTTTTTTATTTTATTGTAGAAAAACGTTTTCCCGCTTTCCCTTTGACAGGACGAAACATTTGATGGATATCAAATCCTGTAAGGAACGAGACTATGACGTCTGGTCGTATATACAAGCATGCATTACGCATATACATATACTATACAGCATACGTAACGATTACTAACCCCCTCACTATAATTTTGTTTCCGCCTCGTTTTCTCATAGCGTTACGATTTTGACGTGGTTTCTTTTTCAGTTGTATAATAATATACAAAAATATATTATGTATGTATAAACATAATATATAGGTTTATTTATTCATAGGAATAACTTCAATATAGGACCCCTTTGCGTCATATCTGGTAAATCGTTTTTATAATACACCTATATGGAATAAAAAAAAAAATATCTTATATTCGTATATTCGTATAAAAGTTCATTAATACAACTATAAAGAAAGTATAACAGCGACTGTTTGACATGGAATTTTATTTTGTCACTACAATAATACTGCAGTTTTAGTTTTATTATCTATATATAACACTTTATATCAGGATTCAGGGGTCAGTTCACCACCAGCCCGTAGACGAACCTTCTTTGTCCCACAGATTATATACATTTATTTTTTAAATATTTTTATTTGATCGTAAACTAAATGAGGTTTTCGTTAATTTTAGTTTTATATTTTGAATTTGCCTTTACTTACTTGGATAAATATATATATTACATTTTTATGGCTCCCGAAAACTCCCTCAATTCCTAAAGTGGCCGTACAAAAATATTTATTGATGATCCCTGCTATATATAATTTTTTTTTATTTATCATACAAATTTAAATAACGCAATTAATTTCCTATTGTATAATAAAAATAACAATATTATATACTCTATATTAAATTCCACACAAATCCAAACATTTTAATTTTATTAATCTGTGGTTAGAATATTATCTTTATAGATAATAATATTGTGATACGATAGACGATAGGTAAGTGCTTAAAAAATGTGTTATGTGAAATTATTATTATTGGTTATTACTTATTTTAGGCAATCAATTTAAAATGTTATAAATAGTGATGGATAAAAATATTATTATATTTAGCTAGATATTATACTAAATACTAATATCATAACGAATACCTACATAATATATTAATTGTAAATAGTCATATTAATTTATTATTTCTAGACTTCTAGTCAAATGTATTTCATATATTATAGCAAATTGTTATCAACACCGTAAACGTGCACACGATTTCCATCTAAGCGAGTTGAGCTTTAAAGATGCATGCAGTTTCCGCTATGAACAAACAGTACCTACACAAGTTACACTCGATTTAGAGCCAACTATATAAGTGGTGTATAGGTATGATTATACATCGGACCATTATCACCGCACGCCGAGTGTTATGAAATCATCCGAATCGATTGATAAAGTTTAGGGAACCCCAAAACACAATTATATAATATATTATAATATATATACCTATATACAATATATAATATATATTATATAGGTACATGCACAATCGGTATATTATTTCGGATGGAAGGTTCTTCCACCATGCGCATTTGATCACATCAAGGCCATAAATTGTCAATGTTTACCCGTTCACTAACCCCCTCTCATCCACCAATCACCGCCCTATATCTATTTTGGACAAGATAGTTGGCGGCAAAAACGTCCGATAGCTATTAAACCGGGTACGCTACCTATATACTTTTGACAATCCCCGTGCGTGTTACGTATACCCATAGGTACTGCTTACAATATTATGTACCATGTGGAGAAAGTGGGGTGAATGTTTGAATACAAAACTTGGCCCAAGTGTGCGTTTAAGAGCCCTTTTCTCCATTAAACCCGCACACATCGATGTCTCCACACCTGTACGTAAATCACCTCTCAAGTCTAGAGACTTAACCTGTTAAAGACGCTCCTTCATGCCCACCCCACAACCCCAAGTATATAGTATATATTATTATTATTATGTTATATACATAGCTGGAGCGTCTTAATTATAAACACGCGTTTTCAGTTTTTGACGCTTTGTCTACTATAATAATAATATAATCTATATTCTATATCACTTTTAAGCAAACTAACTTCCTATAAATGAAGATAATAATTATTTTATTACCTACTTATAATATGCAAAACAACTTTGCTAAATATTATTGAATGATAAATGATAATAATATTATAACAAATCGTATACTGAATACCTTATAACGCTTTATTTTTGTATTTCATTTTTTTGTTATTTGGCATTTTTGTGCATAATAATATATGTGTTGGTAAACATTTGTTTTCTGGCATCAATTTTCAGACAGTTATTACTTTAATACATTAATACGTTTGACAGTCATTGCATTAATCATCAATTAACACATCGAAGAAACCAATATTACTTAATTCATATTACATATTATTATTGCACCTACATTATAATATATAACATATTCATATATTTGAATTATAGGAACATGAATCGAAATAACTTTATGATTATATACCTAAGTATGTAACTAATTGTAATTTGTATGCTAAACGCTTAAACCGGATATTAAAAAGTATTAAAAAAAAAATCAAAAATTATTTAAATTGTTGAAATGATAAGCCAGCATAAACTTTAATTAATTTATTAAACATATTTTATTAATTTTTGATAAAATGCTAAATTATATAAATGATTCAAAAAGATCATTCAATAGTTGTTATTATAATAATATTATAAACTACAAAAATATTTCAAAATTAAATATTATTGTATAATACTTATATTAATATAATAGTATAATAATAGCTTATAATCTATATATAGTAATTACATATTGTGCATAAGCTGTAATATTTATCTAGTACTTACGGACCTAAAAAAACAAAATAATAATAATATGAAATAATGAAATAAAAATAATTACTAAATAGTAGATGATTTTCTTACTTTTATACATATATGTATACTTTTTGAAATAGTAACAATTTTTTTTATACGTGTTTATTTTCTCTATTTTCATTATAATTTTAAATGATAATAAAATTACACAAAGTATATTATATAGTAGAAATATTTAATAATTTATTTAAAAACAAGCTACATTATTACAGCTGTAGTATCTATACCGTCCTACCTAAATATGTTAGAAATTATTATATCATGTACCAAACACTCAATATTCTTAAGATTGACAAAAGTTTAAAATTGTAAGCAGTAAAATAATTCGTAAATATATGTGTTTATTGTATACCTACTTAATCAGTATTTATATAAGGAGGAGGGTTTCAAGTTCAACCACTCGAGGAAATTTATTATATTCATAATATTTTATTGAATTATTATATTACATAAAAAAAATAAAAAAAAAAATTGCATCATTAACAGGTATTTACCTGTTTATATAATAGATTATATAATTGGATGGTGTAAACCTAATTATAGCTACGGTGTATTAAAAATTGCAGCGATTATTAGTTATTTTTTAGCGTTTCATAGGGTCTCATAAGTCATAAATGCATTATTCCGTATAATCCACACCGCCTGCTTACAAAAACATACAGCACCGTGTACCATACATGAACAAATATCGGTAATATTTTATCAATCTTTACAAAATTTACATAAATGATTAATACCCATATTAAAAATGTATAGGTACCGTGTAACTTTGGTATTGTTGAAATACTTTATACACTCATTGAATACGATATGATGTGTGTATAATTTCAAAATATCCAAAGCGTATTTTTGGCTTAACGTCTGCACGAGACCATGATAAACTCGTAAAGCATTCAATCTTCCAAATTGTCCAATTTACGGGAAACGAATTACGTACATATGTATATACAAGCTACCTATACGGCGTGTATATAGTACGCGAACAAAAAGTTGGCAAACACTGCGGCAATCGTCTTTATAAAGGATAACCACGTGTCCTTATTGAAACAACGCGCTATACAGAAGCGAATCCCAGGAGAAGAAATAAAAAAAACACGTGCACACACATCCAGGATAAGTCGTTAAAGAAGGGAAAATAATGATATATATATGTACTCATGTATACATATTGCACATATATATGTCTGCTATACGGCAGCTAGTATTAATAATTTAACAACACTTTGATCGTTGTTCAATACATGTATAAGGTTTATGGGAAGTATTTTTTTTCAATTTCGTTCCTCGAGTCTATTATCTTCGAAACAATTTTTTCGTCGCCTTAATAATTCAAAATATATTATGCTCCACTCACCCCCTCCTCCTCCTCCGCCTCCTCCTCTTCCTCCGACTGGGCGCTGTGCAAACATAATATTTTGTACTTGCAGCAGTTGCAACAGGGCACCGAAGGGCTACAACAGCGGCGATACACACCCCGGGCGCCATTCATCACATAATAGCTTCAGCTCGATTAAAATTTCACTACGTACTAAATCGGTTTCTTGTTTACATTCCGCGCTCTCTATATATTATATATCCCTATATTATTATATACGAGTACCTATATCGTATATAGATACACGTATATGAACAAACACACACGAGTACAGACACGCTCATTCGTCCGTATATATATATATAATATATAGACCCTTATTAATTTAATGAACTGTCCGGTGCGTATAGGATAAATGAAAAAAAAAAATTACCGCTGTTTTCTATATATTATTATATATAATTTACACCGGACTTAACACTTTTGTAACTCTGTGTTATGTCATATTATATAAGATCGTTGTGTGTAATGAGCTCGTGTACCCACCTATTCCGTATAGGCCAAACTCTCCCTCGACCATATACTTATATAGTTCTTAAATTGCGGACTGGCGGGGTGTGTCTGTGTTTTCCGAGTATACGTGACCAGAATTTCACCTGCAGCCACACATCCTTTTTATAATTTGCTTACCGACACCAGTAGAAGAAACAAAATCGGTCGTCCGGAACAAGGACAATAACAACTATTTAACTGATCGTCACACGCATTCGTAACAACCCCAAACTTTCTGCAAGTAAAATTAAATTAAATTACGAGTTCTAAATTTTTTTTTTTTTTAGGAACCTATATATATAATACACTGACTTTCAAGTCAACACCGCAGCAAGGTATACAGTATAACATATTATTATTAATATGGCGTGGTTTGTCACTTTTATGCATTTTTCAACGAAAAGTAGCTTGTTTGTATTACTAACATTATAATATAATACATTATTATGTTAAAATATCGAATGCAGTGTACCCACGTCCCACACGCACTTATGTCGTACACTAAAAACCTTCCATTGGTTTTATGAAGTCTAATATACAGCACATAGATAAATATTTTACTTGCCGAGAATAACGTTACTCATTTGGGACCAACACATACTTTTCGTGAAACTTTGGTAAAATATACACCAAAAGGTATTATTATAGACCCTTGAGTTATATATAAGTACTTTAACTGTTAAATTATAATTAAAATTAATGCACAAACTAACAACAAATTTCAGGATAAAATATTTTTGGCTTAGGTAACTATACTGCTTACATTAATGCGAATTTGAATTCATAGTGAAAAAACGGTTTCTAAAGTTAACAATATAATAATTTAATATTTTATGAATAATTATTATTGACTATAAACAAAGTTAATAGTCAATATATGTCGAATAATAGGTATACCTAATACAGTTATACCTATTGCCTAGTATATAAATATAATATCTATATACAAACGTAATATAATGTGGTAGGAAAATTATTAGGAAATTCGAGTAATGAGTACCTCGATATCTGAATATTTGGGATGATAAAAAATATTTGTTCCACTCATATAGGAAATATAAATTTTATAATCTTGACGCGTGTTTTTTGTACGACGTTTACGAGTGTGCGTGTAACATGTGAAAATCTTATAAAAACGTTGTTAGATAGAGGTTTGATCTATCCGTTTTTCAGTCATCGACTGCGAGTGTGACGAAATTCCAAGGGAACGAATCTTCCTAGGTACGCACTTATTATCATTGTCTATTGATACCATAGACGGTACTACGGGGGTGGAAGAGTAGGCAACTGCCTCTCCTGCGAACCGTACTTGTATTAATACATAATTCCTTATTAACGACCCCCCTCCCCTGAACATATAGTTAGATGGTTAAAATATTTTCTGGCTCCCCTGCCAAGAGGGTCTAGTACCGCCTATGATTGATACATAACTAGGTAGTAGAATTTTTGCAACGGTATATTGTATTTATTACGAGTCCCTACCGACATTTTTGCAAACCGTGTCCCTGTTTACCAGTACTTGAATTGGATTAATAAATAAAAGGAGATGCAAAACTATAAAAATAATTTGATTAGGTACCCAAGGATTTTATTGTATTATTGATTAAGATTTAATTAGAAATTGATGTGCAGTTTGTCATTTTTTAGAACAATTTACAAATCTAATTTATTATTGTGGATTATTGTCACTTCGTTTATAATATTGTATTTTTAAATAATAAAGTAGGTAATATTATTATAACACGTGTAGATAGATTTGTATAATTCATGTAATTCATATTGTATTTATTACGAGTCCCTACCGACATTTTTGCAAACCGTGTCCCTGTTTACCAGTACTTGAATTGGATTAATAAATAAAAGGAGATGCAAAACTATAAAAATAATTTGATTAGGTACCCAAGGATTTTATTGTATTATTGATTAAGATTTAATTAGAAATTGATGTGCAGTTTGTCATTTTTTAGAACAATTTACAAATCTAATTTATTATTGTGGATTATTGTCACTTCGTTTATAATATTGTATTTTTAAATAATAAAGTAGGTAATATTATTATAACACGTGTAGATAGATTTGTATAATTCATGTAACATCGAATATAAAAAAAAAAATATATGTACTTATTATGTGTACATGTAAAAAATAATTATTATGAGAACCTTACAGGTAGAGGACGTTTAAAAGAAGACATGCCCTTCAGTAAGTACAATAATAACATCAATCATAAAAACTAATTTTCTACAATATTTTATTTAATGAATTAATTATATAGGAAAAACAAATTCAACAAAGAATAATAAACTGTTATTAAATAAATTTCAATAAGTTATAGGCTAAAAATTATACTTTAAAGCAATCAATAGTTAACTTAGAATAGAAGTGATGTAAATCAATTCAATGTTCAATAATATGTAGGTATACCTATAGTAAAAATTAAGACTTGGATCATTTTAAGGTATAAATACAAATTATTTTAAATTATATTAAAATATTCAATACAGTTGTATAAATAAATATTTTTAAAAAAAGAAATAATTATTATAAACGCAAACGCTTATTCAGTGTTCACATATAAAAGTGTGTAATTAGTTCTCATCCCTCCCGAACGAAATTATTCAACTTTGAAATTTCGCGCGTTTTTTAAAGAAAGTTTGTGCTGGCCTGTATGGTTGCACTGGTTTTATAGTTAATAGCTTATCACGATTTCACAGCCGCGGCCGGTCCATTATTTGTTGTGATTATTATTCACGTGTGATAAACAACGTTATTTTTTTTAGGTGATAACATTTATAAAATCTTGTTTTTCCGTTTGAGTTTTCGAATCCAGTAACCATTATATCGTAAAATTGTTTTTTCTCTTATACGTTCTGACTCACGCCCTCAAAATGCCTTCCATTACAGACATGCTGAACTTGAACAAACTAGAAATGTTTCAGACAATGAGGAAGGTATTAGAAACTGATGGCGCAAACACCGTCCGAAATCTAATAGCGTACAAAGACCAAATATTGTATATTTGGAATCCCGACGAATGCTGTTTGTACTCGCTACTGTTGAACACAGTTCACGAGGAACAACCTTCATACCAAGTAAGAAATTTTTATTAATAATTTTGTTTCATTTATCCGAGCATTTATCCTATTGTGTGTTGTAGGTACGTAACATTTTGTGTTCGCTAAATAGTAGTATGTTTATTATTACAAATGAACGGACATTCAACGTTTTTTATTTTCCATTAAATCATGCTTCATAACTACTTTTTTTTACTATACGTCAAAAGTATTCACATCAAACGGGTATAGACTTATAGTTCAACTGTCGTAGTACAATTTTAAACAACAGGTATCATCCAATATATTAATATACATACTTTTATGGTGTCTACTATCAATGTACTTTGTTTGATTTTTCTAAATGTGCTCGACAGGAATAATAATAACATCATAACATATTATAAATTCAAAAAATATTTATCGTAATCGGCCTTGTTAGACCAATATACCTACACAACAACGAAGTAGGTACTAAGATGAAACTTGCATCCCTGCTTTATTATATTCGGTTTTTTGCCTTAAATTATGACATTTAAGTATCATCATTGTGCCAGTTTTCTAATAAGATATTAGGTCACTAATCAATAATAGGTACCTATATAGGTATTTTAACTTTGAAGCGTTATATTTTTATAATCTAAATTATCTTGAGTATGTTTTAAATATGGGATAGTGGATATGATTAAAAATGTTCACATAACTTTAAAAATATTTCTAATTATTGAACAAAATCAATATAATCTAAATAATAGATAGAGGGTACTTAGTTACATAATATTTTATGTCTAAATAATACATTTTTTATTATTAGTCTGTCAAATAGATAATAACCTTTTATAGTTTGTTTTATTACACAGATCATTAATTATACTAAATTGTCATTATGTGTTGTTCTAGAAATGTAATACTTACCTAAATTATAAAATATAATGTAGATAACACAAGTAAGTAAGTAGGTATAGTAAATACAATACAATAAAACTTTATTTCTTGTAGTTGATTTACTTATTAGTATTAGCCATACAAATTCAACATTCCAATGTATAATAATTGCTTTGTACTATCATAGATTAATTGTAGAATTTTATTCAAAACATTTAAGTCAGGGATTTGATTGAACACAGTAAATGAGCAGTGGTATATTGGAGGGTATACGCGGGTATACGACGTATATCCTATCACCAGCTTACTGATTTAGCGTATCCCCTATAAAATTACTAGAGATACGCAAATATACACGTGTATACCCACGTATACCTTCAAAATTAATCAAAAACTTAAGTAAAATAAAATATTAATTGCTTTTAAAAAAATATTTTTATCTTTATTTTCGACGATGGAAAATTATTAATTATTTTTTAAAAATAATCAACTAATAACCATCATATCAATATAAAACAATAATTCATATATTTATATATATTTGGTAGAAAATAATAAATAGCAACATTGATATGGATTTGCAGATTCTATAATAGTCAGTCAATTATTTTATATTTATGATACCATTCAGATATTCTCAATAAAAAAGATTTTTATTAAATTACCAATTAATTGTCTTATAATAATGATCGTTACAAAAATGTATTAGATCAATTTTTTACCGCATACAAGGCAAACGGAAAGAAATTATGTAACAAAAAGTAAGTTCTAACTAATCCAACTCCATCTGATCTTGATGCATGGCGTAAATATGTCTAAAAACCTTTTTCTGGTGAGGGAGGGGGCTAGATAAATCAATTGACATATAAAAGCACGGTGGTATAACTCACGACCCACTATAAGTTAATTTTAAATTTGGTTGGAAATTTTTTTTTTTTTATAGATAGGATTAAAGTCCCTCATCCCCCACAATATACGCTTTTGTGCTGAGCATATACCCTAGAAAAAAATTACCAATACATCACAGTAAATGAGTAATATTTTTTCTGAAAATAATGTGTAGTTAGCACCTACAGTAAAGACTAGGTATGAGATATGTATAGGAGTTATTAGTTGCAATCATAAATCAGTATGACATGCTTAATCTCTTTTTTTTTTACATTATTAATTTATTTATACAATCTGTAAATTAATTTTTTTACAATAAGTACTAGTGCTGTGAGAGTTGATGGGTTGGAGGCTTGAAAGAAGAATCCATCCAGTGATGGAACTTCTTGACAGATTTGCTTAATCTAAGTAAAATAAAATATAGTTATTCATTGTTTAAACAAAAATGTTTGACTGTATTATAAATTATAATCTTAGATATGACTATTTTTGTGAAGGATTGCATAAGAGATCACCGAAGTGATCACTTAACATTTAATGAATCAATAGTGAGCTAATCATCCTTAACAATAGGTAGTTAACATGTTTTAGTGGCTCACAATTTCTCCATTCAATTTTAGTAAACCATTAAATTAATTGTTTTTTTATGCTACATAAGTAAATTTACTAAATAAAATATATAGGTACACAATCATTGAATAAATATCTAAACCCGTACCTAAGTAAAATTTTAATTTCTATGAATTTATTATTGGTGCATTTTTAATTCTAAATATTTAACATACAACATCTACACCTATATTAAACAATATTAAATGATGATTATACTTTACTAGGTAATACTTATATTTTATGTTAAATTTCAATAAAGACAGTATGTATTGATAATATCAACATATTATTAAAATAGCTGGTACCTATGTTCACAATTTTATTAATTTATAACAAAATAATTTTTATATGATTATTTAAAAACAACATTTCTCAGCATTAAACTTCAAAAATGTAGTTGATCATAATATCAAGTCAACAATAGAAAACTAAGTTTACATGTAAAGTGCCTGTGTGAATATTTCATTTGCAAAAGAATGGAAATCCACAAAATATTTGCTGCACTTAATTTGATGAAACTATTAATTTTGTATGAGACTATCGAGTCCCTATTCAATAAATCTTTGAATAAGTCTGAAATAAATGACGGTGGATTTAAAAAAAATATCTTCAATCACATTAGATTATACCTTTTCGGAAAACCAGCATAATTTTCTAATAAAATTGGAACACATCCCCTACTCATTCCGGTCGCGTTGTGTATACAATATGTATATAATATATATAGTATACATATACGTATATATAATTCTACGTTTAGTAACAATAATAATAATATCCATTAATTTGCAAATTTACAGCGCCGCTGGTTGTTCCGCCTGCAGACCCCCGCCGCTACAGTGTCGCGGCACTATACGATAGCGGTAGAGGAGGCGGCGGGGACGTTCTTCGCAAAAGTACCATTTGGCGTTGATTCCTCTGCCGTTTTTCCTCGGTTTCCGTTTAGCGGCCATAAATCGGCATGAAATATAAGTTCCTATTCGGAATCGCGCAATATAAACACGAGCCGTTAACACAAACGCGAGCGCGGGGACGATGACTATATACGCATCTTCTCTCCCCCCCTGCCTACCGCCCACCGTGCCACGGTGTGTGCCACCACTTCACAGGACTAAGGGGTTTTACTTAACAATTATCATAAATATAAACAGGCCCGAACTTCCCTCGGTGACAACTACTACCACCACCACCACCACTATTACTACTCTGACTACTACGACAACTATACTACGACGACGACCAAAGATGCGGTTTATCTTTTGAGGCCATTGTTGAGTTTATATGTATGTGTGTGTGTTTGAGTGGAGCGTAGGAAAAATGGAATAATAAATTGCCATTATCGCTCCCGATTGTTCCTTATATTATATTATGTGTAATTATGTATATAAGTCCACGGCCGCGGGTGTTTCTTCTTCGCGTCTCATCCTTTTCCTTTTCCTGTCGGCCGTCGCCGCCACCGTCGTCGTGGTTGGGGTAAACCGCTAGCGGCAATGTCGTAGGGAAACGTCTTCGTCCGGCTGTTGAATTATCGTTTATTACAATCCTCTTCTTATTATTCGGCGGCATGGCGCGCTTTCCCTCTCACACCTCCCGCGCTTGTTTGTCGTCATCCTCTCGACCAAAGAACAGACCTCATGCACGCAAAACGGCTCTATTAATGCTAATATACACCCCCGTAGAAGAAGCGGACTCAGTTCGCACAATGGTATTTCACGAAAACGTCGCTGCCCGCCCAACAACTGCAATTGTTCCTTTGGATGCTCCTTTCTACCATCACCTCACCCTCCTGTACTTCGTGACAATTCCGTATTTCCTACTCCGGCTCACTAATATCGTTTATGTTTCAACATTTACAGAGCTTGAGCGATTTTTAGCACAATGGTGGGTACACCATTATAATATTGTAATATTACAGAAAATTCTCGGTCGTACAATGTAGACTTCTCGAATTATTAATCATTAGTCATCACTGCAGTTAATCAGACATTTATTTAAATCATCTTTATTGTGTCTTTATTATTTATTTAAATCATTGAACGGTACATATACCTAATATCTATACAATTCTTAGTCATTTACATTAGAGTATTAGACATTGTGCAGGACTCTAAAAAAAAAAAAAAAATAATCAACCTAATATTTTTTATTTTATGTAAATCATGAAATTATGTAGTGCTTACCTACTTTAGAAAAAATAAATTATTACCCTCAATTATTTTTATTATTTATTTATATTTTAGAAAACAGTGTATTATTTATAATTTCTAAGTTACGTAATTTGGCACTTATTTATTATAAAATATTATTTTTTATTTACCCATTTAGAGTAATGTCATTCTTAAAAAATTGTTATAAATCTACAGTAAATAGTTATAAAAATATCTACGAGCCACATCATTTTTGATTTTAGTCTGACTGAGTATTTTGTAGATTATTATTAAATACTATATTATGAACAAATTAAAGTAAAATTCTAACTTTTAACTTAGAATAATTATAAATGGTTAACCCATGTTATTAATTAATTTTAAAAATAAATGATTGCTCGGCAATTATTTTATCAAATCGTATTTGATATTTATACATGTATAATGTATGTGTAGGTATATATTATATTATATAGAGAGTAACTATTTCCGTTTACCCATAATACTAATAATATGTACAATCATTACTCAGAATGTTTAGGTATAGATATTATACTATATTATAATAAACTAGGCAGGTAGGTTTATAGGTAGGTATAGCTGTATAGGCACTGCAAATAGTAAATTCAGCATTTAACAAAAATCAAAGAACATAATATCATGACTTTGTTGACTGAATTGAAAATAATATTATTCTGAATATCTATTATACGCGCATTCACGGATCATCATAGTTTTCGATCCATTTGGTCTACCGTACTAAAAACCAAAGTCTTTAAATTTACACGCTACATTAGTGTTTCGTATCCACTTTCTTCCTTCCCCTATCATTCCTTTTATTGTTATTTTAATCCTGAGTGCTATTTCGAAGACTGATGTTTATTATGCACATTTTTAGAATGTTGTGCTGTCGAACCCCGGAGTCTGTTTAATGAACGTTGAATTTTGAAAAAAAAAATGAAAAGTGATGGTTGGAGATTAAATCGACTGCGAGTATTGAACATTTTTAAATAAAAATAAAGGGCGTGGCTGGGATATTATATTACAATTCCGTATCAGAAAATAATCGTATTAGCTTAATTAAAAAATAAATAACGAGAAAAAATAACATACACCCGTCATTCTATATGATCGGTAATTATCGTTATTACTTTAACGTAGTTACTACCTATAGTTATAAAAATGAATATCGTTTTGAAAAACGAAAAAAAAGTCAAAACAGTAGGACCACACCCTATGGGTCATTAGAATATTAGGCGATGTGTCATATGATGTTCATGTATAAAATAACAGTGATAAATAAAATATTAATGACGTGACTGATGGAAAGAGCGAAATGAAACTGCAATGGACTGTTATAGTAATCGACTGTGGTCACGCTGACTGTTGTCAAAGAATTCATTATTATTGCTGGATGGGTTATGTTAATATAACGATGTTATATTGTACATAAATGTTTTTTATCCTCTGAATTCTCGTCTGAATTATTTAAATCCAGTTGAAATTAATTTTAACAACAAAAAAAAAGTCGTCAATGGGTAGTCATTTTAATTTGTGAGCATATAATAATAATATTGTAATAAAACATAATATAACATTGAGTAATGAATAGTATAAAATATCTAAGTTATTGTATACACTTTATAAATACACTAACGTTTTCTTGAGGTATTAAATGCGTATAACATAACATATTTTGTTTTCGTCCCCAATACATTTGTATATTGAATGTCAGTGCAATTAATTTGTTTATAGTAGTAATGAAGTTTATGAGCCGTATAATTTGTCATAAATTAATCAATAATAAAAAGATCCTTACGTTTATACATGTATATATTATAATACATAAATATTGACTGTGAAAGGTTAATGTTTTTGATGACGATTAAAGGTTAATACGTTTTATAGAATAATATAACAATAATATCGAACGAACCTTTAATATATTATATTATACACTTATCAAATTATTATTTATATGTATTAGGTATAGCAACGTACGTATATATTTCAGCCCTACCAATAAATACAAGTCCAGGTTAATTCATTATCCAGTGTCAGAGAAAAAGGCACTCATAACGGATGTGATGCGATTACCCGTTATGTCGGCATTGTCCCGAGAGAAAATCCAGACGGATCGGGTACGCGTTTTTATTGGATGAACTTTCTTTTCCTTTTCTTTCTTTTTTTGTTTCCTGTGTTTCTATTTCTTTTTCTCTGTTCTTATTACTACTATCGTCATCAAGGACCAAACTTTTACTTATTTATTGTCGCGTTTCTCACTTTATGAAAAATATATCTAAAGATAAAAAAAAATATCTCTATCTGGGCCTTGCAATCTAAAGGGGAAATGTTTTATTCGACTCGATTTTTCTTGCTTTAAAACAACACGGAATTAAGTTAAATCCGCGGCCATTAGACCTTTTGCGCCCTCTGTATTGAGTAGTTGGCCGCCCAAATCCGTGACATGGTA
This sequence comes from Acyrthosiphon pisum, assembly GCF_005508785.2. Taxonomy (NCBI): domain Eukaryota; kingdom Metazoa; phylum Arthropoda; class Insecta; order Hemiptera; family Aphididae; genus Acyrthosiphon; species Acyrthosiphon pisum. Next base: position 162,625,141 of record NC_042494.1, on the reverse strand, counting down.
ATCAACGGGTTTTACTTGGCAATATAATAAATAATGAAAACCATTCGACGTGGAAAAATGATAAGACATTATAGCAAAGATATTTGGAATGGTCAAATAGATAGGGTGCGGTAAAAAAAATAAATGTATACTCGTGATCCACGGCCTGGAAGGAAATATGGCTAAATGGAAGTGCGTGGCATTTTTATTTTGTCCATTATGTCGCAATTAGGATTTTATTTTTACCCCTTTGGTTCCCATTTCCTCCTCTCTCGGAGATTAAAACGAAAGTTGCCTTTCGGTAATTAGATATGCAGGTCCGAGTGGGTTTTTGTAATCTGTGGTATTCTTAAGCTCGGACACGTAAAGGATTAACTGACAGCGGGCGAGCAAAAAACTAGTTTAAAGGACATTTTAGGATTAAGCACAGTTTAAAAAGACATTTGAAAAAAACATCCTCGACACTGGATTTTGTAGCAGCTTTTAAGAGCTACTCTGAATTTTTGAATAAAGCTTAAACTCATATCCTACTTTAATATCAAGGTCTTAGTGAACTTTTTTCAAATTATCTTTGCATTTTTATTTTACAATTGCAAATGCCCAACCACAAGACTCTTTTGTTTTATTATTGACAAACATCCATTTATTTATATGTACCTACCTATGTATCTATCGTAACCATAATAATGTAATATTGAAAATTGAAAAGCTTAGGTACTTAACTTGTATTTTTACAAATAATTTTGACACTTATAAATAATACGATATTTATTCTAGGATATTATCTTAATATTATAGACTAATAATTTATATGTACACTTTTTTATTTTATGTTTACTTTAAGTTTAGAATACAGACAAATTTTACTTATTTTTTTTAAAACTTTTTTTGGTGCATATAGTAATTTAATTTGTTTATCTCGTTGTAAAGTTTAGCTCTATTAAAAAAGATGTGATAGGTACTTGTAATTTGTAATCTTATACAGATTATAGGTAATATACCTATAATTTAAGTGGCCCGATATTATACCTAGGTAATAGCTATTACCTTAATTACTTTAGTTATGATAGTGAAAAAAAAAAATTACTAATTTTCAAAATAATATAAGTAAAATATGTAAAAGCACTAATTTTTAAAAAAAAAAATTTAATTTTTAAATTCATATTTCACTATGAATCGTTGTTATATCAAATCTAATGCAGATTATCAAATAAAAAATAGTACAATACTAATTGTATCGGAGGTGGGTGAAATATCTGTATATTAGAATAGTTCGTACCTAATTTTAATTCTGAACGCAGAAGAAATGCATCATGTATATTCAATTTAAATAGGTACCTCTAAAAAATACAATTGAACATTTTATTAAATAATAATGCCTAAATTATTATTTTAAAGAGATAGAACAACAATTAATTTTAGATTCTAATATATGAGACTTTTTTAGTAAATACGTACCTATAGATTGTATCATGTATCTAAATTATGTATGTAAATATATTATTTTAGCTAAGGCACATATTCTTATACTTAAAAATAACTTGAGGTTTTAAAAACCAATCAGTATTAATTCTGGAATAGTGTTGATAACGTTTGGTTTTAAGTGTGTATATAAAGTTTTTATTTATATAAATATATAAATAACATAAGATTTATGCAGATAGTACGAATTGTACATAAGTATTACTTGATATCGAAATAATTAAACGTTTAATTAAAAGTCCTTCGTCTACGGCCGATAGAAAATACCGCTAAAAGCCTCGTATATACGCGCATACAGGCGGCTTTAATTACAAGCCCCCGGGGTCATGAGCGGGTTAGGTGAAGAAGTGGGGTGGCAAACAAATTTATGTGCAGATTTCAGACCTCTGGGAAACGAGACTTTGTTTGCGGTGACAATTTGAACGATTTATGTGCGCTATGCACGCGGTGGAGGTTTAAACCGTCTGCTTTACCTCTCTAGAACCCAATGATTTTTAACGGAGACCCCTGTGCTTGTTTTTAGGATCTTTAATTCTTAGTTTTTGATATTTTAACATGAAACCACAAAAATCATAAATTTTTTTTAAATATAACTATTTTAATATAGTACAAAGTTATTTTTGAAACAAATAAATTTGCTTATTAAAAAAATGAAATTGGCATAGCTGCCGTATTATGTATTAAATATTTGTTTCATTTTGAAATGTAATTATGACATGTTACAAATAATGGTTACGAAGTTCGTACTTATACAAATATGAAATTAAACCGTCTTCTAAAAATATGTGTATTATCCTTATACTACAACGATGTTTTTTTTATCTTTACAACTGGAATTGATTATTGTTTATATAATTATTTAATTGATGAAATTATTTATAGTTTTATTCTAATAACATAACTCATGTCTTACCCAATATTTCTAGAGGTAAAATACATTATTGTAGAAATAATAGAAAATTACAATCATGTTCATGTACTAGCAATTTTATTATTTGAAATCTCTGGAGATTTAAAAAAATATTATTTCACATATATATTATATATATTATATAAAATATGTACATCCTGTATGCTGTAGTTAGTTATGGGATATATCTAAGAGAGGTAACAATGATAATGAAAAACAACCAACGTAGGATGTATATGCCCTACCGACCAAGAAAATAGATGAATAGCATCGGGGACTCTCATCACGTTCGTGTAATTTGAGGGACAATGATTGAAAAGCGGTGGGTTTAATACTGAAAAATGACTGGAGATCAACGATGGACGATTTCTCAAAAAAAAAAAAAAAAAATACCACGTCAACCAACACAATCTTACGACCTAGTATTTTTAAGAATGTCTAAATCGTGACAACAAAAAATGATAGATATACCCTTTTTTCACTACCTATATCTAGTGTATTTTTATTTATTTATTTAATAAACTATAATGAGTACCTTATCTAAGTAATTTAAAAAACACAATCAAATCAACTAAAAATACAACTTTGTTATGAAGTGAATATGTTATATTTATAATTTGTGAATTATTTTCAACCCCAATTTTAATTATATTTGGTATAAAGAATTTATAACATATTTATTACAAATAATATGTTATTTAATTATTTTGTGTATATAACTACATGAGTTTTAGCTAATTGTTTTAAAAAATAGTCTTTTTCATTTGGAACAGTGTAAAATTCATATTTTCTATTATTATACAAGACTTGTAATATAGGTATTTCTGTACCTACCTATAATACAACTGTATTGTTAAATATACAATTAATTGTTCAATTTTAATTTTTAAATCTCTAAAAAATTATTGACTAATTCTATTTAAATTTATATTCAGCATCACTTTTTTCAAAGCGTACCGAATCGCATTAAAATATTTATAGTCATAACAAAACATCAGAATATTCACGGCGCAATGATGCATTTAAAATTTTAAAAAATCGTTTACTTAAATTTGGTTGTTAATAGGTTAAAATATGTGGTAGGTACTTTTAACAGAATAGTAAAAAAAAATATATATTCATAAAATATCTTTGGTTAGGTGCAGTAGAATACCTATCACCTAATTATTTTCAATTTTATGGGACATGTCAATGTATTTTCGAAGCGTCTATGTCACACTTCAGTTCTAAATTTCCCAAATTAAATATGAATATCATATTACATTTCTCGTCATAATAATATAACTAAAATGTTTCTTGGTATTTGATATTTGATTTTTAACTGTATGTTGTTTTTTAATTAAAGGAAAATAATTAAAAAGTTTTTATTTTCTAAAACTCGTTTTCATTTCCCAGTTGAACGTGAAAAGAAATGGATATATAATGTAATAAAAGGGTTAAAATGATATTAAAAAAAAAAAAACAGAAGCAAACACCCTGGGGTAACTTTTCCACACAAATACGCAAAAATATCCATTCCCATTTCTTAGTTATTTTTTCCACTAAATGCTTCAGGCTTATTTGGCTAAAATTACCAATGTGAATACTCTCCTAATGTTTGAACTTCAAAAAAAAGCTCTCCAGTGGCAATGTAAATAATACGCTGTGTTCTAACAATGCAAAACTCGTTTTCACTCACAGTTTTTTTATTGACATTAATTCACATTAGAAAAACAACAGTTATTTCAAACAATATTAACATAATGAATTTGGCTAGTTGTGTACCTACCTACCGTATATCTCGCATGGTTGTGCATTATACCCAATTTTGTTTTAATCCATAAATATATGTTTTTCATTGTAAATGTATACCTATCATTAAATATTTGCCTTGTTTAATAATTAAAACTATATAAAATTATAATTTTCATTAAAAGTGTTCTAATACTATTTAAATTTGACTGAATTGGATACCAACTAAACTTTTTTTTCAAAAATTATTCGCGTGATATAATTAATTTAAATGTGTTGTAGAATTGTGTTATTAAAATATAATAATGTTAGCTTTATCAAATATAAACCTGATATGAATATAAATAACACAAAAGGTCAAATATTGCGTTTGTTATTTTATGGTCACGATAAAAAAAAATGTATACTGCAGTTTTAAATACCAACCCTATCACTTAAATGAACCTTTTCCTATCAACCCTTCACATCAAATGATGTATGGCTGTATCATTTCTTCGTTATATTACTCAATGAACCGGTGTGCATTATATCGTCGATGATAATAAAAAGCCGACGGATTACGAGTGGTGTACCATTTTTTTTTTATATTCATCCCATTATTTATCACCCCCTTTACCCCTTCTTTTTGAACCTATATATATTTTTTGAGAGTTATATTTAATTTTTTTTTGCTCTTATTGATATGCAAAATACGCATGTATACACCGGGTGAAATGGAAAACCGTCAACGCCGTTGCTGATCGGATTTCTGGTAAATAAAACAATAATTTTATGGCCACTGTTCAATCCGTGATTCACCATATTATATGAGTAGACAATAATAATCATAATAAAAAAAAATTACCCATTCATACTGTATTGTAAAATTATTTTCAAAGAAATCTGTACTTTTTTGTTGGAATTTTCTCGATTTGCACCAATTGTATTTTTCACGTAGGTACCTACATCGCGTGTGAATGAGATTGGGATTGCCGAAGTTTAGACCGAAATTAAGGAGGGTTACCAGATAAGGAAAAACTTTTCCATGTGCATTTTGTGTAGGTATACAAAAGAATCTGATTGTCACGACATCGTTTTACATCGATTTATTGGGTTTTGTGTATTTTTTATTTACTTTTTTTTGTAGAAAAAATAGTTGTAAAAAAACCATAACACAACCGTGTCACGCGACCTATTGAAATATATTGGAATCAATCATTCTTATTTTCATTCAGTTCTCGTCGTCTTATGGTTTTATATATTATAATAGCACTGGCTGTTTTATTTTATTTGATTGATATTATCAAATTTCCTAACCGGAATCCAGGTATTATAAACAGCTTTCGGGGTCGAATACGATTTATAACACGTGGTGGGAAATATATGACAATGTGAAACGAACTGTTATAAGAAAACTGAGTAGGTACCTACCACACAATTTACAAAAAAACGAATCGACCAAAATAGCCCCTTAAACTGTCCGAATAGAAAATAATAATTTAAAATAGTTTTTATTTATACCTACATAGTACCTACACATATTCTAATATATTTTTTTTTAATATATAATTTAATTTCTAAATAATTATATTTGCATATTAGGTACCTATATAAAGTTCATTGATTTTATTTTACTGATTTAAATATTTATGGTGTTTTGAATTGTCTACAATTAAATTAATTTTTAAATATGTTTATTAAAAATGTTTCTTATACTCGTATAATAACAAGTATAATATATAAATGGGAAATAAAAACATATGTTCAAAATATTTATAAAATTTTATTAGGTACAGTAAAATAATCATTAATAATTTCACTATTAATGGATCTGTAAAATAATGCTGTGTTCCACTAACATTGGTCTCACGGATGTTAGTGTTAACGTGACAACTAAGATGTAGAAATCGGTAGGTACATTTTTCTTAAAAGTATTTTTAAACATTAACAAATAAATGTAAAACCTTCCTTCACTCATTATAAAGTTATTAATATTTAATTCATTGTTAGATAATAATATAATGAATTTTCATTATTATATACCTATCAATGTAAGTACCTATTATATTGATTTTATCATTAAAATAATTAAAAACTGCTCTTTAGATTTGTGTTGTTTAAAGTTGATTTTAAAATTATAATTGCAGATATATATACTTATGTGGAAAATACTATTTTAACCAAGTTTTCAATAAAAACAATTTTTTGAAATTTTTTTTGTTAATCTAAAGTTTGAAACAATAAATTTATTGGGTTTTCGATAAAAAATATAATATAATACATGAATGTAAATAGTTCATACATTAAGCTCTTTTAGTACTTATTCTGAGATTTGAAACTACTGTATTTTGTATTTTGGCTATTCCCTCCAAAATATGTATTTTACCAATTCTACCTGAATTGTTTTCGACATCATATGTAGTTACACACTTACACATACTCCGTATTCGTGAGGTATTGGATTTTTTTGTTTCGACTTATACCGTGATAAAAACGTTAGTCCAAAACTTAATGTTCCGAGGCGTTTTGTAACGACTTCAAAGGAAGATGGATGGCTGTAATAACAGTAAGGGCTTATGGTTCGGACTTTGCACAAAGGTCCTTTGTGCAAGTGGCATCCTTTCAACTCGACCATTAAGCTTTTCCGCGGGGCACACATACTAGTAATATATTGCTGGTAATTATAATAATAATAATAACAACAGCAATATTATCATCGTCATGCGTGTAATCTAGCCAAATCTTGTGTTCGTTCTCTCCCGGAGAGTTTTAAATAATGGCCGTCCACCTCTACAATTAAATTACAGCCATAGGGGTAAGCAGGCAGGGTGTCTGTCGTCCGTCGTAATTCGCGTGTCCTGTGATATACGAGTGTACCTGTTGGATTTTCGGACGTTTAATCACAAAGGCTTTTGTGCGCGCATTTTCGAAAAACTTTTGTCCCGCTCTAACCCTCGGGCTCGTTTCGTAATGTTTGATAATTATTAATTTTAACTTGCTCGAGGAATTTAAAATAATAAAAGTTATGACCAAAACAAAGCGATTTTATATCTTATTGTGATGTCATGCGCAATATTATACCCGTTTTATTTTTATTTTTTTGACACTACTACACGATTATTTAATTAATCATAAACTCAACGTTTATATATAACATGTATTATAGCATTATATAAGCAACATTTTTCCTAAAAAACGTTAAACATTACGATACATAGACCATATAATATAATATAGCCTCATATTCCAAATACATAGTCGTTATGTAAGTGTATTAAAACCCCATTTGTGGCAACAATTATAATAGGAATTTGAATGGGAACATTTAACCCCTAAAACCGCTATTATTTCGAGTCTGTAAATGGACCGAAACAAAATCAAGCCAACTTTGCGGAACTCTCAGTCAGACAACGCGTAAGCAAAATTCAGTCGACTACCTATTTAAACGTACAGTAAACAAGAACTTTAAAGAAGTAAAATGTAAAATGTTTTGTTTGATTTCTGTAAGAATAACGAAAGAGTCAAGAATGAAAAAATTACTGTAAAATGGTATTATTGGTGTTGCATATTATTCACCTACATGCATAATATTAAATAATTTTGTTTTCATTTTTAAAAATATTTATTTGAAGTAAAACAGCTTACAATTAAAAATTGTTTACTCAATACGTTAGACGATAAAGAGCGTTCAGTTGTGCCTAAATATGTCTTCCGGCAGGCATATTCCGTTGGTGTAAAACCTGTGGGATGTGTCTTCCGTGGAAATTATTTTGGAAAACCGTAAATTTCTAAGAAAAAATTATAGAAAAATGCTTTCGACTATTTGAAAACAACGACGTTTAGAAAGAAGTGGTTGCCGGAACGGTTGGTTAATTTATATATTAAATAGTTTCCATTACCTCGGTTTGTAGTTACGTACGTGTATATTTAATGGATAGCAAAAAGCTTTTATGCGGCACTATTTATGTTTGGTTATATGCACCGATTGATTTATATGCGCCTGAGAAGTCGCGCACACGGGGTCTTCTTCGTGTAAAACTTCTAACGGTATTTTTTCCCTCGCGCGCCATTCCCATCATTATTGTTATTATTTATTCACCGCAGTTTTTCGAAATGAGAAACAAACACATATATACACACACACACACACACACACACACACACACACACACACACAAGCGACCCGAGCCATTAATATGAAATACTGTTTAATCGAAGATATTGTTCTTAAAACTTTACCGAGGGCGTTTTTTCTGCGTTTTTTTATTATTCGTTATTTATTTATTATTTTCCATCCCCCGGTCTTCGGGCTCTTTAATCGTCTACACTTTGAGCCGTCGAACCCTCTTCGGGTAGAAGAAGAAAAAAAATAATAATAATAAAAGGAAATAAATAATAAGAACAACCGACCGAATAATATCGTCTGCAAACGACCGAAGGCCATATTTCGTAAAATTAGGTTTTTATTTTTATTTATTTATATTTGTTGTTATTATGTTTTTTCTTGCTTTTGTAAAATGACTTGTTTTTCCTCTGGGAATTTCTCGCTATACAATCGATTGAGATCCGTGGTTTCGAGGTAAAATGTACTAGCTATATACTAATATGCAAATCGTTATGATTGATTACTTTTAATAATATACAAAATTATCCAATTGTTTTAATGAGAGGTAATATGAAAATATAGGTACCGTGTTAATTTAACACATTTTAATCAAAATATGTGAATTGTGTAAAAACAGTATTATATAGCATTGTGCCTGTATCACTCGATAGAATATAATAATCACGCACATAATATTCTTATCCAATAATAAAATAATTGATTTAGACTGATGTACTAGTACAAACCTGTTAAGTGCACATTATTACATTTATATAATTTAGCTAATCTAAATGACAAATCATTTTTTTTTTACAATTTCTTGAAAATATGCATTAACTTTTTATCTGAGTGAATTGATGATAACGAGATACTTTGTAATCTACCTCAAGGAACTATCCTCTACTCATTTTCACTGAAATAAAGCATGGTGTGAACTTTGTCGTTGAGAATGAAAAGGCAGCAGAGTAGTCTAACGTTTTTGGTGTGATGTTATTATTGTTCCTCTTCTACCACGCCGGCGTGTTCATGTAACCAATTTCGTCTTTATATAGGACATAGAAAGCAATAACCTTTGATGGGGAAAAGGCCGCCGCGTATTGGATGTTTTAATAAAAGTTTAAATTGAAAACGATTCGTAGCCGAGGCCATGAGGGAGATGAAAGTTTTATAATATTATTATAATAAATATCCGCGGAACGTAATCGTTATGCGAAGCGAAAAAGGGCTCTACTCTCCCCGATTGATTATATATGTATACATGTCTTCGTCTTCCAACGTTTTTAAACGAGTTTCGAGCGTATTCTCTCAAGTTTACTGACATCAAAGTCACCTTATATAATAGATATTATACATGTTACACAAGGTCGGAAAAGTCGAACAAATTAGAGAATAATATCAACTTAGCTGGTGAACACATTAATGAAATTTGCCTAAATTCGATTTTCATTGAATGACATAAATTTGACATGCAATAACATTAGTTTTATAGTTTTACTTTTGAATAACTAACTAATACCTTAACTTGTACTTTAAGATCGGAATACTGATATAGATTTACAAAATATATAACTTATATAATGTATTATATTCTTATGCTTAATATTATTTTTTTAAATAACCTTATTTTTTGCAGGTACTTTGTAACTAATGTTTACGCTGTGCGGTCGTATTCAAAATGTATCATTAATAGATGATCTATGGTTCCTATAGACTATATTTTTTTTCAGTTTTCATATTATGACAATAATTACTGAAACTTTCATAACGAAATAAGCATCTCTTCTGAAAATTTAATATAAATGTTTTTAAACTTTACTATAGTTTATACTCGGCTATGATTATCAAGGCCTCCGATCTACATCAAAGAATCGTATTGTATATAGTAAATCAACTTAAGATTTTATTTAAAAAAAATTACTTTCAAGTGAATAATTAGGTACTCCTTTTCTATAGTCATGTATCGCACTTCCTGTCAAGTCATGTGGCACCCCTCTGGTTTGTACACAATACAATTGCAGCTGTATATAATATTATATGTGCATATAATATAGATGTACTCGTTAATATAACATATCGTTTTTATTACACGGAGTTTTTCAAAATTACTATTATATGTTCCAATTAATTTTTTAAACATGCGTGTTCATTAAAAACCCTATTCTTGATCGCGCTGCACTTCCGTTTGTTCGAAACCACTGAATTACTTTTCGAGTGTGTTTCCGTTTGATTTTTAGAATCATTTATTCGACTTTGATGTCTTTTTTTAAACTCCATTTATTTACGCACCACAAAAAGTCAACACTTTTTTCGATTTGTTTTTGAGGTGGGTGCTCCTCCTCCTCCTCCTCCTCCTATCATGACTGGAAATTTAATAATAATATATGAAAAATAATAAAAATAAAAATGCCACTCTTTTCCCTTTTACTTTGGTATTATAAGTACGTGATTTTCGCTCTTTACCGACTGTATACTGTAATTGGCGGCTCGAGTCCTCTAATGACTTTATCAATAATAAAATACGTCAAAGAATAAATAGTGAAAATCAAAGCCTGATAACGGTTCGGCTAACTCGTAAACGTTAAAAGAAAATCTTTTGATTTAAAAAAAAAACCCACATCTTTGGACCGTAAAATCGGTGATTTTAATGTGCTTCTCGCCTTTTTTTACAAAGCGAGTTTTAAAAGTTTTAACGAGACTGCCATTTTTTTACGGGCGATGAAAATAAAAATAATATATTGTCATGTGTAAAAGCTAATCTCTGTATTTGATTTTTACAATTTATAAACTATGTCAACACAACGATCTTGATAACGGTAACAATCGTTTTAAAAATATTATTGCTGCAAAATCAAAAATATATGATAATATTATTACATACGCCTATTTTGTTATAAATTATAAATGTTAGATATTAATGACGCATTAGTAGAGTTGAGCCGTTATAGTGTATAGACTGCTTATATTTAAGAATATTTTTATTTTTTTTTTTTATTTAACTAATTTTTATTTTTCACAAATATATATTATTAGCTGACAGCTAGCTCTATTATTTTACTTCGTCCGAAAAAAAAATTAACTAATATAAAATAAGATGCTTGGTGTATTTTTTGTGGAGTATTCCTCTGATCACGGTGACGGTCATCAGTGTACCTCACTTTGAAGACAAATCTGACAGAGCTGGGAAATCGTTTAATATATTATACCGCTCAATTAGATGTAGTGCTTAGTTTATTTCGGTTTAAGTGTAATAGCTTCATGAGCCAGTCAATTTAGGTGTATATTCAACTTATAAACAACACAGATTTTTAACATGGTCAAGTGAGTGGTTCCGTAGAAATGGTGAATTTCTATTTTATCGTTCAATTTTCTGGGGATAAGATTTGGGTCTATTAAACGATGCAACAAACCTGCTCTAAGGTGAGCTGGGTAATTGACAGAGCCAACCCGTGACAAAAATACCAATTTCAATCGTATATTTTATATATTGATTGATGCATAATATATTATGGTATAATAATTATACAATTAATATAAGTCGCGTACATATCTAGTATTAACATTTAACATGATTTGTGATGTTAATTGTTACAAATAAAATATAATTGATTTAGTTATCAACGCATTGAAATTGCATACAGTTTTCAGATTGTTGATTAATTGTATAATATTTGCTCAATAACTATATGTATATAACTATTATAACTAGAATATTTTTATAGCATATCGAATTTCAGTAAATAAGTGGTAATTCTATATGTCATCCTGCTCTGCTGTTCGGGTTTATACACCGATAATGTCCCGCGTGTTTATGAAAATTAAATGGAAAATCTAATAAAACAAACGTCGCTCGGTGTGGTTATTTATAACGGATTGGTGTGATAGGAGGAAGAGGAGTAGGCGGGTTCGGTCAATTTGTTACCCTTTTAATTAACGTTTGGGAAAACTGGGAAAACGTGAATATGGAGGACCCCCTTTTTGATAATGTATTGCTCTCTCCCGCGCACGCATTATAAAATGACACTGGTTAATGAAATTCTTGTTCTTCATTAATACAACATTATGTGTGTACACATATACACCGAGATAGTAATTTGTGCGCGTGTGTGGGTATGTGTATATGCTTCTATTTCGGCGGCCTTCTTCAGCAGAGCACACAAAAGGGACGACCCTGAAAATTTATGTCTTCCGAGAGACTGGAAACTATGTGCTATTATCCTTTGGTTACACACACGCGCGCGCGCTGGTGCAAACACATTCCGAACGTAACAACATTTTTGTAGTGCCGATCCATCGTAGTAGGAAGGAGATAAAACACTTCAACTACGTGTGCACTGTGCACTGATAGCATATTATCATGTTGTACAATAATTTCCATCATATATCATAATACATAATAATACAATAATATGTGCACCTTTGTTAATATTGTTTATTAATTTTGTCGTCAGTAATAAGAATTCATGTATCTAATCTAATTTAAGATATTAATAATAACTGTTCACAAAATGTCAGTCTACCGACTAAAATCTATAGGTACATTACAAATTTAAAATAGTAGGTAGGTACTATTCGATTGTAGATGTTAAATTCCACATAATCCATCTAAAACAAATAAATTCATATCTATACATGAGTGTAGTAGTGTACCAATCTTAGTTCACTGTTATATAACTATACTATTAAGAGTTTGTTAAATATTCAAATATTCGTTGTAAGTTCGTCAGTAAGATAAAATTTGTAGTTATTGATATTCGATACCATCATCAACTCACCATATTATTTATTAATTTAATTTAAAAAGGATTGCATGGATGGAAACTGAGAATAATAATTAAAAGTTAGAACAATATAGATACAGAGTCATAATTTCATCCAATACAATGTTAAAAACAAAAAAAATATGGTTTTAATTGTAATAGGTTACATATTTTTAAATTATCGATTAGGTATCGAATCATATTATATTTTAGTAGAGGTATGATTAGGCACAAGTTACTATACTGAATTGCTCAATAAGAAGCCAAAATTGATTTATCCAACGAGTGGCATGCATTGATAAGGGGTATGCAATTAACCGAATGCATTGAAATGAAAAGTTGAAAAGAATAAGAACTTCCTACCGATTCTGTAGCTACCGGCGGCGGTCGGTTAACCACAACAATGATAATATTATTGTTGTCGATTTCGATAACACACGGCGGTTGTGTATAGGCAATTCAGCTACATGCTGTCTGCGGTGCCGTTTGCTTGGGGGAAAATGCGAATGCGGACATTCAATGTACCTACCATAGTAATAATATAGTTTTTGTATTATGTAGTATTGTTACGTATTATTTTATATTCAAAAGACAACTCACTGCGAAAACTGAATCGTAATATCGGCGGCTATGCTGGTAAACAACACCGCAGAGATAGGGTTTTTTCAGATTTCCATTTTTCTTTTCCCGACCGAAGGTAAATGCCGAGCTTTTTAATCCTTTCCCTTTTCAAAAAAGGATTATACGACACGTAGAACAAAAACCTGGAGGGAAAAAAACGCACAAGCTCGCGTTCAAATACTCGAATATGTATATTTGTGTATTTAAAAACGACGCCACATGTCCCTTACTTACTTACTAATCCGACTGGGTCACCGCGATATTCTTTACCCTTCGGGCTAGGCTTAAGTGCATATAATATATTAATTTATGATATGTTTTGTTAATTTTATTTTTTGTTTTTTTTTTTGTAACCAAGCGTTTTTTTTCTAGAAACTCTTCCCCGGATCTCCACCTCTATTCGACGTTGACGAAATATTGATCAATGAACCTGGCACGCTGTGTGCACTTGTGGGCTCCAAAGGCGTATCAGTGATGAGGTTTCCGAAACGGATGGGGTCTAAATCTCTGTATGACACTAGTGGCAGTCTAGGAGAAGGCATAACGTGCAGGTAAAAATTATACGTTAATTATTATGCAAATGTAACTCTGCTGCGTGGACCTAAAAGAAAAGAGTACTAAAAATAATAATAAAATGAAGGAGAAATATAAATATATATTATATGTACGCGTCTAACGCGGAACCGAGGGAATCAGCATAAATTAGCTTCAAAGCGATATAGCTTTGTGTGACAGAAACATTGGGGTTTTACTTGGGTGTAGACCGGAGGACGTGCGAGGTCTTTGATAGGAGGAGATTTCATTAACGGTCAAAAAGTCCAAGAGCGTTCTTTTGACGTTATGGAAAATAGGAAATGCCCCCGCGTGTCCGCCAGCCCGGAAAATTAACCCTTTGCCGCAGACGTCGTATCCACGTCACGAGTATGTATGACAGATCAGATAAAAATATCTAAATAATATGAACTAAACAATATTATGTCTCCGATAGTCTATTGTCATACACGCGTTTCAGTATGTGCATGCGGTCGATTTTTTTCTCTCTAAATTCGATTATCGCCCCTATACATAAACTTATAACGTTTAATATAATATAGCTTTTTGTTATCATATTATGTCGCCGCCGTATGGGGTTCATATGTTAGGTATATATTATTTTAGTTGTTTTTTGTTTTGTACCAGAATCCTTTCACCATAAAATATCCTTGTTTATATTTTTTTTATAACCACTTAACTTTAGTATATAAGTAAATAATTTTGGATTCATCTGTATATTGCAAACTATAAAGAGTACGAGCTATAATTATATAACGTAGGTAAATAAGCTATTAACAACTCCTATTATATAGTAACAGGCTTATATTATAATTGTGTTGCCTAATATAATATTCTCTTTACCTTGTTTGATGTACCTACCTGTAATTGTATTTAAAATTTAATTATGAGTTCAGCTAAGCAAAATAATTATATAATAAAATAATAATGACAAAATAAAATACTCAAACTACTCAAATTATTAAAAATTATTTAAAACAGATTTTTTAGCTACACAATAACAAATATAAATAATATCTAAAAACACCTTTTTTACTTTACAAGGAGAATTGAATATGTTAACGCTATTTTCAAATTTGCATTTTATGACGTTAGTTTTCCAGTATAATTTATTTTCGTTTTATTTTTTTTACATAACATACTAGGTGTATAAGTATACGAAAGTAAAATTATGCTGTATTCGTTATATTAACGAATGTCATAGGTAAGTCATAAGTTATAAATTATATAGATAATCTTATTATCTACATTATCAACTTAATTTCCTTATTGTTAGGTATTTATTTATATATTACCTGCATTTGCTGCACTACCTGCACTTGTATATACAATGTAGATCTACAGTTATGCCATTTAATGCATTGGTGACAATATTTTTAATTTTGTTTACCTTATGTAATAGGTTTTCATTTGTATGATTGTATCATTTGTTGAGAGTTATTAATATTTCAAAGTATCGGAAATTCGGTGTAAATTATTTTATGGTCATCTAATAAAAATATTTGTTGAAAATATATTTAGGTGAATAATCATAAACGGTTTTTTCCTTTTTTTTTTTTTTAATATATTCAATATGTGTCAAAAATAAAAGCCGATTGGTTTTTTTTTTTAAAAATGAAACTTAAATTTTTAATTTCATATTCGACTTAATATAAAATAAATACAATTTACCATGATATTCCAGACCACATACTTATTATCGTCTTTTTTGTCACGTAATTTCGTGGGTTAGTATACCTATAAGGTTAGCCTTAGTCATATAGACATAATATTTGGCTACATTGTCCCTTTATACCTTCTATTTTTCAGATCCCATAAGATTCATTTACATATCCTAACTTGAAGATTATATTAATCGGTTTATATATGGTTGAAACAACACAATACATCACATGATTAGCGACTCCTAACATAACTGATTAAATGAAATAATTAATATTAAAAATAAAATTGAAACTTGCTTCACAAGTAAATAACATAATCTTAATATATTTAAGGTAGCTAATGTTTAACTATACTTATTATGATATTATAGGAAATTGTTTGCATAACTTAAGTCAATATTTTTATAGATACCTAGGTACACTTCGTTAGACCATAAGCATAATACTAAAATCTATAAAGAAGAATATAGTATTTTCAAATAAACGTATAAAGATTAAAATCTATAATGTGTTTTTTTATGATTGGAAATTTCGCATTAGAGGAAATATATCTCCATTGAAAGTGAAACTATAATATTACCAAATTGCGGTATTCATAGGATGTTTAGAAGGACTGGAACGACAGATAGGTATATACCATAGGGTTATATAATAAGGGGTTTTGGGAAAACCGAGTTCCGGATTGGCTCCTGGTGAAATATTAAAATTAGTATTCTAAATCCATACGTATTCTCTGTGTGTAATATACCCGTTTCCACCAACCGCAATCTGACCGCAGGAATCGCGAATGTATATATGCCTCCTTTCGGTGGCCAGTTCCGCGGTCGCATAATAAATTAAGAATTTATACATTATTGTTGTGTGTCGGGTGGTTGCCCAGGGTCCAAAGGGTATAAATGAAAGCACGTGAGATTAATGTAAAAATCCCGCGGTAGTTTGTTTAGGACTTTAGGATATTGTTATTAGCCACACCGCCAACCGTCCGTTGGGAAATAATAATATTGCGTTACAATCAATATTTAATAGACTCTCAGACAATTAAAAATTATAATAAGTGCTTGAAAAACTTTTGTCTTACTGTTACAAAGCGTCCAATAAATAATATTATGCGTTCGTATATAAAAAATAATTGGTACAATTAGATATTATCTAATAAGTAATTCTATAGTTTACTCATAAACACAAAAACTTTATGATTCACAATTTAAGTAATCGGGTCGGGGGTTGTCTCTGGATGTGTATTGAAAAAAGGTAATATCAAATGGATTTATATTAGTATAATTTTCAGTACGATCGTTTATAAGTGGCTATAGCTACTTTAGTGGTTTATTTAAATTGGTATGGAACATAAGAGTGGATGCACAATATAACAACCGAGTCTAAATTGCTACGTTTTCTATCATTTAAACTGTTATGTACACATCTTACTGCAATTTACTCTTGAACGAACTGCAAACTATAATTTGGTAATACCTAGCAAAGTAGTAGTAGTTTCGCAATAGGTATGTAACAACTAAAAATGACTAGGTAAATAATAAAATAAAATAATATAATATCCTGTATGTATATTCCCAGTAGATAAAAATACAATATATACTGACAACTTACAGTTAAAATTTTAATTTGTGTGCTATATCCATGAAATTGAGATATTTATCGAGAAAAGCGTTATGAATGTTATGATAAAATATCTTAAGTAATTTTGTTCAGTATTTTACATTTTTTAATTTGTGTAATTTCGTATAGGTACTATAATAAGGTTATATTATATATAAATAGCCAATAGGAACAACAGTTATTACATAATATACATGGATAGAACATTTTTTGGTACCTATCAATAATAGTTAAGTACAACTCAAACATATTACTTAATATACTTAATATACTCTATATACTTAATTTCAAAAATTTACCTATTTAACAGCGCTTTAGCAATCAATATGGTTACTGATTCGTTAGTTACGTGAAGGACGTTAGAATGCCGTGATAATTAGATAGAAACTGAAAAAGTGATTTAAATATTTTGTCATTATTGTAACTCCGAGTTTCAACTTCCTTTAATCTTTTTCGTTGTATAGCCACGCTATATATAGAGTGTTGTTCGATTCACTAATTATATTGCTCTCTCTGCTTATAAATTATGTATTTTTACAATAATTGACAATTGTAATAGTGTTACCAGAGGCCGCGTACATAATGTTAAAATATATTGTTATATACTATATATAATATAATGTTTAAACAACATACATTGTTGAATTAGTAAGGAAGGTAATATATGATACTACTGAACTTTAAAATACAAATAATACAACATTATTATTGTATATATATTTAAGATATATTGCATTTTATATCGACTTCAATGTCATGAAAGAATTTTGTTTTGATAATAAAAATAAAACTATACTAAAATCTTGGAAAAGTTTGAAAACAAAGTTAAAATTAAATTTATTATTTTATAGAATGCAAATTTAACAACATTTTTCTCTATACCTAGTATTTATATTTATTTATCAACTCGTTGTTTAAGTTGTAATAATGTTTTTTTTTTTTTTTTTTAATTTATTTAAGCATATTTACAATCTATACAATTTTTACAATAAGTAAATTTGATAACATAGGTAATATTAAAATGACTTGAATGTCTTGAGGAGGGAAAACCGTCCATCAACAGTACCTCCTATTTAATTTGATGGATTCATGTAATATTGTAATAATGTTAAAAACAAATAAGTATCAAATAACTGTTGGTAATATGATTATTATTATATCACAGCATACTACATATGTATATTTTATAATTTATATTATGTCGACCACGATTAATTGAGAAATGTATTTTCGATTATTGTTAGAGTGAAGGAGAGACCAGAGTATGGATTTTCTTATTATATATGAATATTGAATCTATGCATCAAAGTAATGAGCGTGTTCCGTGTTTGCATGCAAACCAATAATATAATTATTAATAACGTAACGACTAACTATATAATGTACGGTGGTATATAGTACACATTTGTACAGTTTTAATAGCATTTCGAATACCTATCCAAACGATGTTTATTGAACGATACAATATATTTAATAACCGTTTTCGGCAATATTGCACATAAACTGGAACATTGGTGACTCGGTGTACATAAAACGACATGTACGACCAGAAATAATTGTTACATATATTTATACGTCATACCTACGGGGTTATGTTCTTTTGACGGTGTATATATATATATATATATATGTACATAAATCTAACTAATAAGTAATTATTATTCACGACGGCGACGTTATTATTATTACAGTATATTCGTGATATAGGAGGTTTTCCGAACATCGCGAGCCCTCTATAAAATATTACTATACCTATATACTTTTCAGCTGTCTCTAATACGTACGCACGCACATCAAATCCACTATCTCGGGCTTTTGAACGCCTATAAAAACCACACCGCGATCTATATAATATATGTAATATCGCACCGCCGGCGCGGGTGGGGGGAGGGGGTGTAACCATATTATACACCTACACGCGCCCGCTGCTATTGCTGCTGCAGAGAAGAGCGAGGGTCGCGTCGTTCGGAGAACTTTTAATGAATTCCATAAATAATAGACGAAACTTCTTTCGATAAGAAACGGCGATGACGGGTTTTTATAGGTTATCCTGGGGCCGGGCGGAACGACGGATTTCGCGGTGGTGGCCCGCGCGTTATAATATAAGTCTGCCGGAAGCTGGGGCCTGCACACGTGATCCGCAGCGATTCTTAATGATACGCCTCTTCCGATGTCTCGACGGGACCCGCGTGTATAGTGTATAATGTAGTCCTGTGCTCGGTCGGTTGCTATATACTCTATCTGAGCGTGAGCGTACACGAAAAGCGTTTAATAAAGAACCGCCGAGTATCGGATGATGTGCACATACTTTTGTTTTTGGCGCGCCGAGTGTATTTTACGAGCACCGGAACAGCGATTAACTTTTACGCTAATGGACCGGCTATTAAGGCACCGTTGCCGACGCCATCGCCACTGACACTGCAACGTCCACCCGCTCCCGATAATCGATACCACCAAACACACTTTTTATACCGCGACCATAATATGACTACTACACCACGCACGCACGCAAAAGCAGACGGCTACATCGTATCAAATATACGTATCTCTATTCTCTATAGTATAAAATATGTTTGAGAACGCGACTTCCCGGCTTTTTCGTATACTTACACAATAATATTATAATTAATGATTTCAATGTGGTGTCTAAAATTAATGTCTTTGAAAGTATACTAAATAATAAAAGTTAACTATTCTGAATGCTTTAAAAATATATTGCAAAAATAAATAAATCCAATTTTTGAGTATCGACATATTAACATCATATATAATATATTATTTCTGATGTCAACATCCCTTTTTCTCAGCGACTACTGCACCATATTCAATAATCCGCACACCAAACGATACGTAATTACTTCCATTTCTGACATCGCTTTGCGTTAAAATGCCCAATTTCGTATAAATGAAACAAAAATTCACCATTGCCCACGTCTCTAATGAATACGTAACTCACAAATACTATGGGCAACCGTGTCTATAATGGATACGCATCTAACAAATGCATGTTTGCTAATATAACAACTGAAAACAACTGCAGGACGTAGAAAATAATCCCTTCATTAAATTAATTTTCAGATATTCAATATTAAAACGTGTAATAAACAAACACGTTTTCGGAACGTATACATACAAAAAATAATTTTTTTCGCAAACCTTACAAACATACTATATATCGTTTATCAGGCCTCTGTAATTGTGCGCAGTAGGTACTGAACACGGGTCAACTAGTATAATATTATATGTAATATAATCCTGTCAAATTGTACTTATAGACTATGGTCATATTTTTATATTTGAATAGAATAATTAATTACTTATTTTATTTGTACACAATCCTAATACGTATATGACCGAACTAAAAACATTTTAGAAACAATTATTTCGAAAAATCTAATTATATTTAATTATCTTTATGCGTGGTCTCGTAGTAGGTACTTTATGTGTTACGATATTTTATTTATCTATGACAGGATAAGCACGATATTTTTAAGGTAGGTACCCAAAAGTTTTTATAATAATATATTTCATTTCGCGCATTTTCTAGTCCGTTTGGTTCTTTTTTCGAGAAGGGTGTGTACACTCGGCTGCTTAACGCGTGTTTTATTAAAACTGGGCCAAAAATCTTTTGCTCCGATTACTTTTCATCCAATTTTGGCCGGAAGTAACGCGCAATCAAATCCGCGCGCTTATCAACAAAGCGGTACATCCGGCGTGACTTGCCAAGAGTACACACCCTTTTTATGCTCCTGACGTTTTCGAAATATCGGTAAAAAGAGGGACGAATTGACGTTGGCTCGGTGTCATTCAGCACTAATTGACGGCCGGGAAACGAGTGAAAAACAAATTAGAGTTTGTACATAATTTATACACACAAATAATAGATACTCGAACGGTATTGCGATAATGCGATGGACGTGATAAAAACAAAAAACAAAAGTAGGTTATGCTAAAAACAAAAAAGGGGTGAACAGCTAGCTTATGGGTGCATAATTTATTCGAATGAAATATTTATATATTATCATCTCGATCATTATCAATAGTCAGCTAATTCGTTTTTCTGTTGACTATTTTTGTTTTTTTATGTAAATAATTTTCACTGCTTATTATTATTTTATCGCGTTGCTTATATAGTGCTGATATATAGAATGCCTTAAATACTGACTGAAAAAAATATAAGCGCACAAAAATAGTATACATTTACTTTTTCTCAAAAAATATCATACCTAGATATAAGAAATATTTGACCTAATCTTACATTACTGCAATTTTTTTGCGTTGCTGACAACGATGCATATGTGTTATTCGGCACTTTATTATCAACGGGCAAATTAACATTATAATATTATTATTATTTTTTTATTTCAACTCGTTGAAAAAGGAATATGTCCAACCATCTCATATATGAAGGGGTCAGTGGATAAAGGTGTTACCTAAATTTTTTTTTATTAAAATCGTTACCTATTATTATACCAAATAGATACATAATGACGTATTACATAGGCTATACAAATATCAGAACAAAATAACATAATATTATATTATATTTATGGAGATATCAAATTGATAAAGATGTTATTTATATAATATGTCGTTCTTGTTTTGTGGATTAAGGTGTTATTGTATTATATCCCCTATTATCATATTATCATATTATTATTTATCATATTAGCATGTAAAATTTATAATTAAATTTATAAAATTTCAGGGTTTTTTTTATGACTTTAAAATACATAATTTTTGTTTTCAAAGATTTCTTAGCATTTGAACAGTTAAAAAGTTCCAAACGTTTATATAATTAAACCACTAAAATTGTGAGTTATCAGTTATCACCTTTATCCACTAATCCCTTCATATATTCCAATAACTCACCTATATATTACAATATTAAAATGCTTTAATACACTCGTTTAGTTGTGTGTGTCCTGCTGCTGCATGGCACTTGTGTTACGGTCGCCGCTGCAGTACATAATTGTTTATTAAATATTAAATAACAATAAGATTACACGGGAGAGGAGTTTTGTCGTCGGATAGAATTGTATTCAAGTCCACTTCCATAATCGTTAACTCCGTGTTGCAGGTACAATATACTATAATATATGCCTATTCTTGTATATTATGTATTTTGTATATAATATACTGAGCCATCATATCTGCCTCTGCACCTCGCGGCGGAGCCACGCGAACTTTACTAATAACGTTAAACTTTATTGACTTAACAAATTGTAACAACTGTGTATATGGTTTCTATTCGAAATTCGGCTGATTTATTAATGACTGTAAAACGCATGGTTTCCTAATGAATTTCACTAGAATGGAAAGCAAATCCGAATCCCCTCGTATTTGTTTACGAACGAAAATACCAGCGCGCAATTACATTTCGACCGAGATGAACCCTCCGAGTGAATATTCTGCGAATTATCTTATATGCCGTACATGAGTCGTTGTTAAAAAAATACAACAACAAAAACATTTTTGCTCTGTCAACGACCGACTTAGGTCGTCCTCGCAATTTCAAATTTGCTCCGTCTCGGTAAACTTCCAAGTGCGCTTTAAACATCCGTTATTGTATCCAAACGCACCGCGTACGTATACACGACATAATCGTCTTCCGGCTTTATTAAACGCTACGGGGCAAATTACTTAATTCTTTTACAATTTCATACACGAAATATTCTCTTTCTAATTGCTTACAAAATTGTCTCTCTACTCCGACTATATAATATATATTGTATTAAAGTTATATTAATGATTTTATTTCTCTATTCAATTTTTGCTTATAGTTCGTTAAGTTATGTGATCATTAAAAAAAGGAATTTAATTACACTATTTTGGTGTGAATTCATATAATTTATAGAACTGTATCAAAACAATACATCACGAGATTCAGCGCATAAATGGTTTTCCTGGAGAACTCACGAAATAATATATATTTGTTATACGTTTTAACTATAATATTTTGACAGCGTTTGAGGGAGGTTTAAATTAACGAAGTCAGAAAATATTTTTTGAATACGTTTAATTGTAAATGCGTTCTATAAACAACGTTATAGTAAATTCATGTATAATTTAAGGAATGAGACGATCGAAAAATATATAGGTACCTACTTACTTAGTTCCTATTCAATATCATCATTGTAATAAGCATTTTTAAAAAAACTTTAAAAGTGAATAAGGAAGCATATTTTAAAGATTTTGCGTCGATTATGGTTGGATTAATATCAATTACGTGTACCAAAAAAAATTTTTTTAAGGTAAAATATTATTTATTTACAGCACATCGCTTTTGCAAGACAAATTCTTCATAACCAAACACTTGACGGACGTAAAACGAGTCCGGTGGTATCCAGGCAGCCCTGAGGACAACCACCTTGTGGTACTCACCAACAACAAAAATTGTTTGCGGCTGTTCAAGGTTGACAAAGGCACCGGTAAGCTCGTGTCCATTTGGCGACTTGGCCCACAGACTTCTCGGATATTGGCTTCGCTGGGCGACACGGCTGTGGACTTTGATTTCGCGCCACCTGTACTCCTCGGCAGCCGAATCCAATCTGATCCGTCAATCATGTGGCCCATACTCGTGTTGCAAGGAAATGGTAAGATAACCCGGTAAAATATTATAATAGAGTTTCCTCACGAATTTTTCTCAATGACGCACTGAAGCCGAATATGTCTAAGTAAGAAAACAAAATTAAAAAATAAATAATATATACGAATGTGGAATGGGGTACCTATAAGAGACTAAAGAAATTTAAAAATACTATTTAACCTGATACTTGTGGTCAGTCTTAAAAATTAAAAATACATTTTTTTAAATTTTTCCAATACCTACACAACATTATAATATACACGTCGTATAAATACCTATAATTACAAACATAAAACATTTGCTGTTGTGTTTAAAATGTTTAAATATATTTATATATTTATTATGATTTCAGATTAAATTTAAATTAATTGAATTTCCGCGGTTACTGATGTTTTTTAATGGGCTTAAACTTTCAAATATTCCAGACAGTAGAGAATTACATTTGGTAGTATAAAGTTAGCGTATTGTAATGGGGTGGAAACGCATAATATTACGTGCAAACTTTTTTACCGATATTGGGAGGGTGGATGTCAATATGTACAGTACTACAAGATATTTGTTTTGATTTTGAAAATATGAGAATTTTAATAATGGTATTCAAGTAACATATATGTATTATGATTTCATCCGCAGGTGATGTCTTGTGTATGAACACGACCGTCGACGAATCGATGAACATTAAGTCAGCCAAAATAACAGGTCCGCTGACTATGTACCCACCCGCCGACGACAACTACAGCGAGGACGCATGTTCCATACTTGTCATGGACACCATACCACCCTCGGTTGTCATAGCGTCAAATTTTGGTGAACTGTACAATTGTCTCTTGTTGCCGGACACCCAAGCCAAAGTCAGTGTTTCACACATTCATCACTATTTATAATTATTTCATTATATTGAATTATTACTTAAAGAGTGGGTCTGGGATGTTGTCGGCGGTTTCAAGTTGCAATTTGTTTTTTTACTATTAATTTAACTTAATTTGAATCAAATAACATATCATACAATTTTGTTTTAATAATTGTTAAGAAATTTCTTTATTTTAAACTTTAAACTATTTTAATTAATTCTTAGTGTATTACTTGAAATGTTTGCATATATTTTTAGTTTATACAACTTTTTAGGGCATCAAAATCCCAGTATTACAGTTAGTAGGTATCAATCCTAGTCAATGGCGTCGTAATGATATATACACTGCGGGGTTTGTTGTATATATTGCGTATAATAGTAATTGATGTACCTGTGTATAGAACAACCGATTGTTGGTATTAAATGTTAAAAGTTTAGAGGTCCGCAAAAGTTTCTGATCCACTAAGATCTGGAAACTATTAAGTGAAACCAACCGTCGAATTAGTTTGTCAAACGAGCTTAACCCCTATTGTGGTTAACGATAATTAACGATGGTTTAATCTAACCGTAAAATAATACATTAACCGTTAACGATGTTTCTTTATTGTTTTCTAACCCGCAGGTGCTATATACACCGATTAAATGAAACAAAATATTTCGTTCGAATTTTTAAACCACCTTTTAAAAACAATTTTTCTATAAAATCCTGAATACTTTTCGCGGAACAATCTGATATAGTATTATTATTACAATATTAGAATAGAGAAATTGGTCTCGTCCTGTTTGTGTGAAGACACTGAGACAGTGACACTCGGGTGATATATTTTTTTAAAACCCTCACACAAAATATAGTATAGGTACGACGCGGTGAAAAGGTGATCAATAGTAATAAAAAATTTTAAAAAAAGAAATATTAATGCATGCAACAAAAAAATGTAAATGAAAATTGGACGTTGTCTGTTAGTCACGTTTGCCTGGTTGGTAAAATGGCTATAAGCACTCATAAACCCTACACAGCTCATCAATTCGTATGCCTACCGTTTCCGTGATAAATAATTCTACTTAGTATTGTTGTAGGTTTTTTACGTTTTCAAACGGAGTTGATTTCATAGTGCTATCTTTTGCCGTACCATGCTAATTAGCCTAAATTATACTATAGTATTGTAAGCTGTAATATATATCTCGAATTTTTGATATCATTCGTGTTTTAGAATGAAGATGAATATGAGTCCAGTGAATACCAACACGAATACAGTTTGCACATAATCGAAACCATCGAACTAGAGTTGGGCTTGAACGTCGAGGACAATGGCGAATACGACACCTCCAACACGATACAGTTGAAAAGAGACGCGGCTGTCACCTCCAGATATTGGTGTTTGCACAACACCGGCGTCCACTCAGTCACCGTACCACTCAGCGAGTTGTTGGATGAGTTTTCGAAAACCAACCCTGGTATAGATCATAATAATTATTAAATAAAAAAATAAAAGTTATTTAATATAATAATCAATATTACCAAAAGATAGGATGTTAATGACTTTTTTCTATTTTCATCCCTTTAACCCGATACAATTCTATCTTGGCTAAGAACTCGATTGATGGAGAATATATCAATTTTATTTTGCATTTTTGTGCTTTTTTGTTTTTTAGTCTTATTTTTTATATTTTTATACTTTAGGTCATTGTTTGTATGGTCGGTAATTTTCTTTAAATTTTATATTTCAAAAAAAAATTTACATTTCTAAAAATTAGGTACACTATTGAATATGATATTATAAATTGTATCATATATATATTCGATATACTCAACAAGATTAAATTTACATTGACGAATAGATTGATGTATTAATAATAAGAATATACCTATATATTGTATTGTGAAATAGATTATATATAAAAAAAAAAATGTTTAATTAAATTCCATATGCTTTTCAGATGACTTCCGCGGATCGCCCGACATACAAGGACAAAGTTTTGTAGAATATTACATTTGTACGGGTCTTATGAACGGTGAAACGAAACCTATCAAAGGTTTTGCCATCCTAAGCTTTCCTACAGACTTATTAGTCACTTTGTTGAGCAATGGCGAAGTCGTAACTCAGGCTATTCCGGATTTCCATTACAACAAATTGTCTATTGCTAATATGTATACAAACGAAGATAACCCGGCTTCTGAAGACCAAGTGGATAGCTCTGAAAACGTAAGATTGTACATTCATATCATATTTCACAGTTAAATTGTCTAATTAGGTTTGATGACTAAAAATTTGATTTACATTAGTAAAAAAAACAAATCAAAATTGTGTCTTTCTTTATTTTTATGTGTTTAAATACAAAATCTAACAATTGCTATTATGTATGATTATTGTATATTTTAAAAATTGTTTTTTTTTTTTGTATTATTTAGGTTGACAAAGATGACTTCAGCTCGTTTATATCTGCACTACTGCAAAAAGAAAATGGTACCAGAAATACTATTCTGAAATTAGGCCCAGATGTTCCCAAAGAAATTGTAGTACAAGTAAATATAGCTTTTACTTAATATACAGCATTTTGCTATTTATTTTTTCTACATAAAAAAAGCTAATTTTTAAACAATTATTTTTAGATGGTCTTACAAACTATAAACATGCGAAGAGGTACATTAAATAATCATAAAATAGTTTCTGAAGAAATTGAACGAAGAGTGCGCATGCTAGCTAAAGCAAAGGAAAGGCAATTACAAGAGATGCAGCGATTGGAAGAAGCTCGGAAAAAATTACAAGATGATGTTGAAAATAAAGCTGAAAAATTAGATGAAATTAGTAACAAACAAGAAAAATTGACCCAAAGGTAAATTTTGAGTTTCTCATGGTTTGCTTTAAGTACTAACAAATATCAAACTGAGATATGTTCACTTAATTCTGTATTCAATAATAAACATGTTTAGGTTTTTTAATTAGTGTAGATATTTAGGCCTTACGGCTTGAGTAATTGGTTATGATAGCTTGTATAGTTAAACCTCCCAACATTATCAAAAAAAAAAAACATAAAACAAAAATTATTTTGGATTGTATAAATTAACTACACAAATTTTAAATTATTTTATATATATTTTAACATAATATTATAAAATTTTATTTAGAGCTTCATCGATGCTTTTGAGACTAGTATCAGCAGCACCTGATAGTATATCAATAAAAAAGAAAAGAGAACTGTTGGAAGGGTACAAAACTAAGATGGATTTAATGAATAAACGTATTGAAGAAGCCAGAGAAAAATGGAACATTGTGCAATCTGAATCAGCAGCAGCTGTGTATAAACAAATATATGGAAGCCGTTCATTAAAACTAACTCTTGAACAGGAACTAGTTATTAAAGGAAATTTATCTGAAATGTATGTACACATAAGTAAACTATTTTATATACCTAAGAGTATTTGTATTGCATTTGAAATGTATTAAAATGTATTTTTGTTTTTGCAGGGGATCTACAATATTAGATTTAGAGAAAAAAGTGAGAGATTTAAGAACCGTAATTAATACTATTTCCAGTTAAAATATAATATTTACGAGACTGACAACTAGTTAAAATTTTTTTTTTCATTAATATTGTAATTTTTTTTTTACAATTTTTTCCTGTTGAATATCTGTTTAAATATTGGTATTACGATAATTCAAATAATAAAATGTATAATATAATATAATTTAAAATGTATTATTACTAAATAAACATTCAAATATAACCGTTATGTATATTTTATTTTTGTGGATGTATGACCAAATTAGACCAAATAAGACTTGTACCAAATCGCTCATACAATTTTTAGTTTCTCACTGCAATATAATACATGGATATATTTTTAGATTCTAAGCGGATAGATAAATGTATTGATTTTTCAATGATGTGTGTTTTTATATATATTTGTTTCTGTAATCTTTTGGGTTAGTAAAAATACTTAGATTTTCAATTTAGTATCTATTCTGGTAGAAAATAGAGTCTAGTTGATACGTTGGGTTGGGAAGTCAAAAGTATGTAATAAATTCCCAATAGTTTTCAAAAGTGTTTGGAAAAATAAAGACAATTAATAGAATTTTTACTCAAAACCAGATTTTAATAAAATCTATTTTGTTTTTTCAGTGTAACTTAAACCTATAAAGCTATAACCCTACAAAAATTCGAAAAATGTCCCAAAATGTTTGACAATGTATACTTTGAGATTTGTTTTAATACAGTTTAAATGTTTTGTTTGTACCTAGTGCTATATATATTTGTGGAATGATATGGCAGATTGTTTAACATGCACTATTTGATTATTAAAAATATAATTTCTGGTTATCAGAACTTAAACATTAAAAATATATCATGGATTCATGGCAGAGGGGGGGGGGGGGCTATCATTGGATCTTATTTCATATACTTACCTGTTTGATAACTTTTTTCAGGTCCAAAAATTTGTGGTAGGATTTTCTTTCCTAGGGCTGCTAGTTTTCTTTCGTCCACTTTTGACGTTGTCCACGTTTCACATGCGTATTGGATTACCGGTCTTACTAAAACCTTATATAATCGCGCTATTTATATTTTTGATAATAACTCATTAGACCTGAAGGTTTTTCGTAGCGTCCAATAACATCTGTTTCTATAGCTTTTATTTTCAGTTTTATTTTCTCGTGGTAATTATTTCGGCTATTTAAATCAACTCCCAGTTATTTAAAGCTTTCTACTTTTTCAAAACAATAATTTTCTACCACCAGACTTCTGTTTTGGTCTAATTGATTACCTCTCGTAACTGCCATATTCCAGTGTTTGGCAAGTTCCTTAAAAAAAGGAATTTGTTTCGTTCCTTGTTCCTTAAAAAAAAATTATTCGTTTCTTTAGAAAATGAACGAGTTCCTTTTTTAGTTCCAAATAAAATAAAAATTCTTACTTAATCATTAATGTTTTTTTTTTCATATGCATACTTCTTTAGTTTTTAATTCTAATATAATATACAAGTACGTTCATATTTTATAATTCTATTTTGAGGTTTTCTTTAAAATTAAATTGTTGGCCAACGTATATCGATTGTATAACGTCGATAGTCGATAACGATCACTAATTAGCAAAATACATTAAACACTTTAAAAAAAATATATCTTAATTTCAATTGTTTACATACTTATCTGTATAAATTATTGGAACTAGAAAGGAACGAACAATTTTGTTATTTTTACTTGAAAAAAAGAACTAGTTCATTTTCTCGTTCTTTTTTTATAAAAAGGAATCCGTTCTTTTTAGAACTCGTTCCTTCCAAACACTGCCACATTCACACCTATCAAATTTGGTTTATAAAAGTTTTGCACCAAGAAAATAAAACATAGGTAATATATTATATTATAAAAGTGTATATACGCTCACCAGCGCCGGCGGAAGGGCAGGGCAGAAGGGGCATCTGCCCAGGGCCCTGCCATTTTGGGGCCCCACGCCTTGTATGGTATTTGATAATTTGTAAGCTCATAATTTTGTTTTTTGAGTTCATAATACCCCTACTATTTTTTATATGGTCTGTGTTGAATAATTGTGCCCTTGGAACGTAGTTTTTAAATCGTTAGATTGAGCTCCTCTACTTAATTTTTCCCAATTCGAGCACTGGCCACGTGTATCAATTTACAATTACTATAATAGGTAAACTGTATACCAGTTACCAGCCGGACACCAGCAACTGCATGTATTTACCTGCATTGGTAAATTTTAAATAATATTTATTTATTTTCTTTATTAAATACTAGATGGACACGGCAATGCGTCGTTATTGATGCGTTTGTGTGATTATGCGAGCAGTATATTACTGCGGTAGATCGCGAACCCCGCGTTCTGTGTTGACCCGAGATAAATATAATTTTATCTAGATAAAGATAAAGATGACTACATTATTTATTTATTTTGATAAATTCAACACTACTCACGTGCACTTTTTTTTTGTAGTTTTATGTATTAACTGTTTTAACAAATGAATACATATTGAAGAGTGAACGCTTAATACATTGTTTAATTGAGTACATGAAAAAAAAAATT
This sequence comes from Acyrthosiphon pisum, assembly GCF_005508785.2. Lineage (NCBI taxonomy): Eukaryota > Metazoa > Arthropoda > Insecta > Hemiptera > Aphididae > Acyrthosiphon > Acyrthosiphon pisum. Next base: position 162,594,269 of record NC_042494.1, on the reverse strand, counting down.
ATAGGTAAGTTATGTAAAGTTGAAAAAAATTTCATACAAGTACCTATAATAGTAATAGAACTTGAAAAAAAAAAATGTCTAGGGCCCATGAAAAAATCTGCCCCGGGCCCCGCAATACCTCCCGCCGGCGCTGACGCTCACAACAGTATTATTCTATTTGGTGTAGCGGCGGCGGACTTTAAATAAATAAAATTGTTGTTGACAATACAACCATCAGGCCCCTTGTAAACACCATTTCTAGATAGGGAACCTACCTACTAAATAGCGTGACAGTTAAATGGACACCGATTGGGATTCGTAAAATGCCAAACTAAATAACGCGTCAGATGCATTTTTGGATTTTAAACTTTCATGGGACATGCTGAAAACAGCGAATGAAAAATTGACAGACAATACCGAGTTTTCGTTGTAGTTTCTTTTTTCTTTTTTATTGTTTAAAGGGTTCGAGTCAGTAAATATAATATGCGTACCTACCTATCTGTCTCTATATACTATACCTTTTCATAATTTATGTAAAACGCCATTATTTGTGACGTGATGTTTATATTGTATATGTATATATTATATTTATGTACACACAATTTTCACCGACTGAACGATTGGGTATACGCTTGTAATAAAAAAATAAAAAATAGTTTAATACAAACTGGCACGGCGTAACAAACAACATATGTTTATACATTATATATTTATGTATATTTATGCTGTCCATACGTAATATTTGCTATAGATATATAATATGAGTTATAGTCGTAGCCGTAGATATGGGTAGGTATACCGTACATATATTATAAAATGTACAATTTCTGAACAGTCGACCATATTCAATAATATGTTGTATATTGGATAGGTATTATAGGCGGGTACCTACCTCAATATATATTAATACAAAATAATAATGTTTGTTCGTAATTCTGCTGATATAGGAGATAAATCATATTCAAGTGTGCAAAAAATCTTTAAAAAATGTAACTTTCTGAAATATTTACCACTAAATTTTGAATTGTGAATAATTCAAATGGAACAATAATAATATCGTTTATTATGATTCATAGGCAATTTTTTTTAATTTTAAGTATAGATGAGCCGATTATAGTGGGACCAATATTTTGCGAGTGGTACAACAAAAGGTTACCTCAATTTATTATGAAACATAACATATTAATTGTTCTGAAATTTAAGTTTCCAATAAATGTAAGTTCCATTCCATAATTGGTTCGAAAATTGTATTTTCTGGTTATATTGTTCTGCACACTGAAAAAAAAGTCCCAATCATATTGAAAAAAAACTATGTTGATTTGACAATTATATTGTTGCTATTTAGCTAACAAGATATTTGTCAAACCAGCATACTTTAAATTGTCATTGTGATAAATAAAAACCATGACCATATTAATAAGACAAATTGTCGATTTGAGAAAAAACTTGTTACAATTTATCCAACAAGATAATTGTTAAACCAACATACTTTAGATTGTCATTGTGATAAATAAAAACCCATGATCATATTAATAAGACAAATTGCTGATTTTGCAAAAATCTTGTTACAATTTATTCGACAAGATACTTTTTAAACCAACATACTTTAAATTGTCATTATGATAAATAAAACCATGATTGTATTAAAAAACCAAATTATTGACTAAGCAAAAATAATGTCTTAAATTAAAATTTTTTTTTTTATTTATAGTAGAACAATATATTATGTATTTATGTAGTACCTAGCTATAAAATAATACAGGTATAATATAATTATTAATTATATAGACAAATAACATATAACATACACATAATTAGGTACCTTTTATTTACATAAAAACAATATAGTATAAAATAGTATAGGTATAAAGGTAAATTAATTCATTACAATTAAAATTGAGTAAAACAAATTCAAGTGACTGATTTAAATAAGGTAATCATTGAAATAAATATTCCATAGACTTATAAAATGACAAAAGTAAATATAAATTTAAATGGAATGTATACATAATTAGATACCTATTATTTATAGAAAAATAATTAAGTATAAAATAGTATAGGTATAAAAGTAAATTAGTTAATTATAATTAAAATAGATCAATACAAATTCAAGTTACTTATTTAAATAAGGTTATCATTGAATACATGATACAACACTATATTAAAAAAAATAAAATTTTATAAAACTAAATTTGCCACTATCATTTGATAAAATTTGTATCTTTCAACGGTTTGGTTTTATACGAGAAAAAAATGTTCAATAAACCATACATTATTCCTATAGAATAGATAGACCTCCAAGACGATAAATGCAACATAATCAGGTATGTAGTATTGTTTTAGTTATAATTCAACACAGGGGCGTCATTTGGGGGGGGGGCAGGGTGTGCAATGGCACCACTAACTTAAAAAATGTTAACAATTGGCCTGCCATTAATACTCCAATGCACCGTCATAATTAACTTATACATGTTTTCATATATAGGTAATATAAAATATATATATTTTAAGTTTTTGTATATTTTTGGCTTATCAGCTTTCTTATCAAAATATGTATACGGTGCATGGAGTTGATTTATTTGTGTTGACTGTTGGCACAGTTCACTATACCATAGATCATACATAAATAACCAATCCATCGTTAATCGCCTCCTCGCGACCACGCGCTCCTTAACGACGAGTTGTGGAATCCATTCATGTTTGCGAACTGCGCTTTCGTCTCGCAACTGTCGTAACATGTGCATCCGAGTATCCGTACCTATTTAAGTTTTCATTTCTGAACGTTTTTTTTGTATAATTACACAATAACATCAAAGAAATGGACAAAAAAAAAAGAAAAGGCGGCGCTGCTCGTCTACGAGAAAGCAAAAAAAAAAATGCTACTTGTAGCCGGTTCTTCTTGTCACAATTTAGTCAGCATG
>NC_042494.1:162590376-162591269 GCF_005508785.2 Acyrthosiphon pisum | reverse complement strand
CCATTGTTCTTCTCTCTAGTATAAAATATATATAAAAAATATTGAATAAGGTTATGTAAATTAGAATAACAATTAATATAAAATAGTTAACATATTACCTGTAATATATTCTTTACTACTTCAGAGAATCTGACACCATCAGGTGGTGTATTGTTAATAAGTTCATAAATAGTAGTAATAGAATTTTTAATCCATTCTTGTTGTTCTGGTTTAACCTTGAAATTATCACTAAAATCAAAGGTAAATTTGTAAATTATTAAATACAAATAGTTAGATTCACTTAAATTTTCATTACTTTGATACTAACAGTTTAAATTTCACTGGAGCATCCAAATACTGGAAAAGCAATAAAAATTGTATAAGAATGTAACGTCTAAAATCTACATCACTTAATTGGAATTTTAATAATTTTTGATTTGTCAAATATTTTGGAAAGTAATGCATATTTTGTTGAGCACTTTCATTATATATTCTGTTAACATGTTCCAACTTATGACTTTGAAAACTTGAAATTATGAAATCTGTATGCTAAATCAAAAAAAGTATAATTATTTAATGTACCTACTATGCAGACCTGGTCCTTTGCAATAGTTATGTTACTATGTTAGTGATTACATTATTCAAAATTATGGTAACTTACAGAAATAAACAATTTCCAATGTTCTGTTTCGTAACATTGATTAGATTCCTAAAGTAATCTTGCAATGACCAAAATTTTAAATAAAGATTTTTATCGACATTCACACTGTAAAAATGATGAGAAGTTAATATTTTTTTCTTTTTTTAGTTTACAGAATATACCTTAATTTAAATTGTGTTAAGCTTATAATATATATATATATATACTTGCATGTAAATTTTTCTAAGTACAACATTTTATTTAACAAAAAAAT
>NC_042494.1:162574299-162590326 GCF_005508785.2 Acyrthosiphon pisum | reverse complement strand
ACTAATTTAAATTTTAAAACAATTAATAATTTGATATTTTGTATTAATGATGTATACTTTTGAAATTAAAGTGTATTTCATTATACCTTATTTGCTTTTTTTTTTTCAAATAATAGTGAAATTACATTAGCTGGTTGCTTTAACTGCTTATAAGCTTTTAATTCTTTGAATTGCTAGCTATTTAAAAGTTGCATTAGTTGTTATGAGTTTCAATTAGAATTATAAAAGGGAAGGAAAGAATATTTACATAGGTTTGCATAGGTTTCCTACATTTATATATATATATATAAATATATATTTTTTTTTAATGGCCTGGTGAAATGTCAAAATTAGCCTGCCTAAAAGTTTGCACACCCAGAAAAAAAACTGAAATGACGCCCCTGATTCAACAATGAAATGTCTTTTCTGTTACTTTGTTAACTTAATTTCGCAGGTTGGTAGATACCCAGAAAAAATACCTCCCTGGGACAGTGCGCTCGAGGTTCGCCGCTTTCGTCACCTCACTGACTGTCCGAAGGCTGACTGGAGACCCGCGAGCAAGACGTCTTCTGCAGCATCGTCTCCAACTGGACAATCCTGGCTTGTAGTTTGGCATTTTTCACGGAGTTGGCGTTCAGTTGGGCCTGCAACCGCTTGTTGTCCTCGTGCACCTCTTTGCCGATGCACGTGACCAGCGCCGGCTTGCGCTCCAACGCCACGACCGACATCTCTTCCACGGCCATCCGCAACCGATCCACGTGGGACTACGCGTCCCCCAGCTCGGCCGTCAGTCTCTTGGTCATCGTCCGCAACTCCACCTCGTCCGGTCGGCTTCGGCGAGCACCGTCAAGTTGGTTGCACCTCTTCGGCCCGATCCCTGTATGTCACCACCTGGTCCAACAGGGAAGAGCGGAGTGGCGGGGGTATGTCGTATACGTGTGAAGTATGTAGGAATCAGCAGAATTTTGTGTGCAAGGATGAGCCATCGTGGAATGAGCAAATGTAAACTAATCAGGCTGACCGGAGACCCGCGAGCAAGACGTCTTCTGCAGCATCGTCTCCAACTGGACAATCCTGGCTTGTAGTTTGGCATTCTTCACAGAGTTGGCGTTCAGTTGGGCCTGCACCCGCTTGTTGTCCTCGTGCACCTCTTTGCCGCTGCACGTGACCGGCGCCGGCTTGCGCTCCAACGCCACGACCGACATCTCTTCCACGGCCATCCGCAACCGATCCACGTGGGACCACGCGTCCCCCAGCTCGGCCGTCAGTCTCTTGGTCATCGTCCGCAACTCCGCCTCATCCGGTCGGCTTCGGCGAGCACCGTCAAGTTGGTTGCACCTCCTCGGCCCGATCCCTGTATGTCACCACCTGGTCCAACAGGGAAGAGCGGAGTGGCGGGGGTATGTCGTATACGTGTGAAGTATGTAGGAATCAGCAGAATTTTGTGTGCAAGGATGAGCCATCGTGGAATGAGCAAATGTAAACTAATCAGGCTGACCGGAGACCCGCGAGCAAGACGTCTTCTGCAGCATCGTCTCCAACTGGACAATCGTGGTTTGTAGTTTGGCATTTTTCGCGGAGTTTTGGTGTTCAGTTGGGCCTGCAACCGCTTGTTGTCCTCGTGCAGCTCTTCACCGCTGCACGTGACCGGCGCTGGCTTGCGCTCCAACGCCATGACCGACATCTCTTCCACGGCCATCCGCAACCGATCCACGCGTCCCCCAGCTCGGCCGTCAGTCTCTTGGTCATCGTCCGCAACTTCGCCTCTTCGCTATTCCGCCTCGTCCGGTCGGCTTCGGCGAGCACCGTCAAGTTGCTTTCGCAGTGCTTCAAGCACTCCTCCAACTTGGACTCCTTGGCCAGTTGGTCTCTAGCGTCGGCCAAGTTTCTAGACACCTCCTCGGCCCGATCCCTGTACGTCGCCAGCTGGTCCAACAGTTTGTTGCTACACACCTGTAAACACGGGGACATTGTAGTTTCGTTGGAATATTAATTAATCAAAATACAAGCGAGTATAAGTAGCTTAGATTTTATTTTGAATTGTTGACCAACTATTATTATATTATCATCATCTCTTAAACAAAAATTTAAGCATCTTACAATATCTTTGTTTTTGGTTAAGATATAAGTATATAACTATTTTTTTCTTCTTGAATTTTAATTTTAATAGTTTTGTATAAAAGAGTATAATATTCAAGACCATTTAAATTTTCTGGTAATGGGCCATTGATTTTTTAGTACAGGTTTTCCTTCTAACAATTGTTTAAATTTATCTTTATTACTATTGTTTAAATTTACTTTAATACTATATACTTTAATACTATTTATATAATACTTTTCATTATACCTATTAATAACCTGCTGTTAAGGTTTGTCATGCTTTCTCAAAAATGACTTTAGCTCTTTCATGAAGTTTTCAAAAACAAAAGTGGAACAGTTATCCAAGGGACCATACCTCAAATAATCATCACAGATGTGAAGTAGTCCATGAACGTTATGTGAAACAAATTGTTGCCTATAAATGTTTTGAAAACTCATAACAAAGAAATCTAGTAACTCCTTTGCAAAATCAACAAGAAAACTATAATTTGGACTCAGAAGAATAAGCATGGCAATATTAAGTGTCATAAAATTTGTATAACATGCTTCAGTAATGATATTTTTTAAAACAATTGGTCCGGTATATAACAAAAAAAAACCGATGCTCTGTGGCCTTCCACCTAGAAAGTTCTTGTATACTTCTACCCTTCCTAACAAAATCAGAAGTGATGTAAGAATTAAGTTTCAAAATTAATTCTGATAATTCATTAATTTTTCTTGCCCTAATACGTATACTCAATGGACCCTTATTTACCCAAAGCATTAACAATTTCTTCATTACACCAATATTTACAAGGTGTAAATAATCAAGGCTAAATGAATAAACAGCATCGAAATTGGGCAACTCTGCTAAATTTGAAATTGTGTTATACACGTGAAAATCTTCATCCAGAGTGTTAATATAGGATATATGATTTCTACTAGTAGATTTCACTCTTGTATATGGGAAACATACTCTACGATCTATGTATTCGCCTTCAATCTTGCATCGAGTACAAGAAGAAAATCCACTATGCCCTTTTACTTTCAAGATAAAACTTTTAGCAGGGGAATCACAACAAAAAACATTAATTATGACATTAATTTTAACAGAATTTATCATAATACCATTGGATGTAAGTTCATTAGCTTCTACGACAAAATCTAACAGAAAATCATTGCTACAATGTGGTTTTTCTGTACCATAATAAAGTCCTACTAAAAATACTTGTTTTGGTAATGGAGACTCAACTTCAATGTAGGCTAAAATCGGCCAAAACTGATTACTACTACTTTTGGAAATTGGTAATCCATCTATACCTATTGCAATTTTTACTTCAGAAACGTTTGTGGGTAAATTCAATTTAATACCATTAGCTAATCCAAAATGATGATAGAGACCAGGTTCAACTTTACGAATATGTTTTGAAGCACTAGAAGGTGTTTGTAATATAGTCCTACAGTCAGAAGGAAGATTATTAAAACAATCATGTTTCTTTAGTCCTTTAAGTAAACCATTAACAGCATTGTGAGGTATATTATACTGAACTGCCCACATTGCTAAAAAATGTTGAATAGAATAATCTGAAGTATTATCAGAAGAATGAGATGGAGTCACTGGTCTTGGAATTATAGAAGAAATTAAGGAAGTTGATTGATTTGGGCTCGGATTTGGGTGAGTCACCACATTTGAATGATCATATGATAACGGTGAAAATAAAACACTAGGCTCACCAATTTCAACTGCACTGTTGCAAGGTATACAATTTGTCACTAACTGCTGTTCAATTTGATCTATAGTACCTCGCATAGTACTAACTTCATTATTTATACCTATATTATGCCTGGAAGCTGAATGAGAATACACATTGTGAAGAATATTTATTTCTTCCCTAATTTTCCTTATTTTTCGTTCTCTCACTTGTACTCATTTTTGTAGTAAGTTCTAAGTACAGGTATTATTATTAACGAGGTTATTAAGATTCTAATGATAGGTACCAAGGTGTACAAAGGATGAATGGAAATTAAAAATTATGATAAATTACATTTGGTTTGGTACCTACAATTATTATTATATATACTACCTACCAATACTAAGAAGGTATGTACTAAGTTGTAAATATGAGAAGTTATAGCAAAATTAAACAATATAATTAATACATGCAAAATATGATCATAAAATAAAAAGCAAAGTATGTTAAATTAATTAAATATATTATATAAACTGGTAGGTTTGATGCCTACTGCCTACTTATTTAATACCTATGTAATATATAATATGTACCTATATCAACTACCTACCTACCTACTTAAATAAAAAATAATACCTATAAGTAGTTCCGTATAGTAGTAATATATTACCTGTAACAAAATAAATTGTTATTATATTACCTGTAGGTAGTAGAATCTTCAATATTGGCTATCACAGCCAGAAAACAACACAATAACGGACGATGGTTAGGTTAGGTTAAAAAGATCTGTTCACGGCACACGCGTAGGTATAACGGATCACAAAGACTCTCAAACGGGAGTTATGCACGCCGCACGCGGATGAAGGCAGATTACCAGTTGCCTAAGTCACACAGCCGACGTGCCTAAAGCGAATGTCAATAGCGCCGAAGTCCGAATGAAACAAGACACTTGCAATAGCGGCGGCGGCACAACGACAATTACATAATATAACGTACTTTTAATCGGTGATGGGCGATAACGTCACACACAAATAACCGAAAACAATGATGCATAAACGATGCAGGTTAACGTTAAAGTTACGGCTACGGCGAATAAATTGTAGGAAAATGGGAAACGGCGAACAAAGTATAAACAGTTAACAGACACGAGGTTTCAAGTTCAGTGGATAGAAAAAGACAAGACAAAGGGAACGGCTATCGAGAAAAATGTGATTCGGGCCATAGACCTAGTTAATAGGTCTATGATTCGGGCAGTTGGCAGTTGCTTGCGCGCTCGAGGCGCGCTGTCGGTGGCGACTTCAGCAAAGCGTTGTTATTGGTGGAGCGGACCGCGGACAGCTTCGGGAGTTCATGAAATCCACAGCTAACGCAAACTGCAACGCTGCTGCACTAGTTGGCGCGAAAAAGTTTTAATGTAAAATGTTGTATTGTTGTAGGAGAATAGAATTTTTAACGTATTTATTATACATCTGTAGACCATAGTTATAACTTATAACTTATATAGAGCGTCATAGGTAGGCGCCAATTTCCGTTTTTGACTTGGAGGGGCTTTAAATATTTAGATGAAACAGACCTGTGGGGGGGGGGATATTTTTCAAATACCCGTAAAATACATTATATAGCTACCTATTTATCATTATTTTCTCATCTACTTTCCTACATTTAATATATTTTAATTCATACAATCTACCTACCTACCTACTTATATATTATATATTTTTATTATAAATTGTAACCGATGATTCAAAATGGAATATTTATGAAAAAAACACTGCTATCGAGTATCAAATATATTATCCTAATCAAATTGAAATGTTATCACTTATCAGTAATGTATTATTATAATTAGTAATTAATAATTATTACTAATTTGTTATACTACTATTACATTAGGTATTAAACCTATGGGTATATTAATATATTATGTTTTGTGAGTAGACTATTTTAATTTAAATTACTATTGGTATTGAGGTATCCATTGAGTAAAATAAAACATTGAATACTTCTTGCACTTATGTTTAAGTACACCCCACATTTTATTACAATGTGTTATACTTTCAGTGTATAAACTATAATAAATATACAAATCTACAAAATCAAGAACCTATTAAGGTTAAATCTGGTCTAGTAAAGTAGTGAGTAAATGTATTCAAATACTTTTAAATTAATTTTTTAATTAAGCACATTTTTTTAAATACTAAAATACTTTCTTCAGCTATTGTTTTGTGGTATTTAATACATTTCAGATTGGATTTTGAGAATCATGTAATTGTATTTACTTATATTTTGTAATTTTTAAAATTGTTTAAGTATACCTATTTTAAATTAAAAAAATACTAATTTATATTTATTTTTATTTTACTGCATAAATAATTAAAGTATAAATATTAATTCAAATGATATCTACTTATATGTCCTTATAATATGTGACATTACAGTTTTAAATTAGTAACTATAAAAATAATTTTGAATATAGTTATCTACCTGTATTAATATATTAATGCAATTAAAATAGTATTTAAACAGGTACCTATATATCTACATGACAAATATTTGTATTTTTACTTGAAGTGTTTGAAATAAGTTTTTAAAACGTTTTGAAGGGATGAATTTTTATCTGTTTTTGAATACAATTTTAAGAGTATTTTTACAAAACTTCAATCAAAACAAAATTATACACAAACGTATAAGGTACCTACCTGAGTAGGTAATCATTGTTAGCTGTTGTTGGTCTGTTAGCAACAATAAGTATATTGTTATCATAATTTATAATATAATTAAAACTATGTTTATTTAAGTGAAAAATTATAAAACTTTATTCTTACCTTATTTGGAGGTGGAAATGTTGTTTTTGCCATTATAATTGAAATTATTGTTTTCTTTTCGAAGAATGAAGAATATTTTAATTAATTTAGGTATATGTAATAATAGGTAATAATTATAAATAATGAAAGCACACACGCAAATATGATTACTTTTTTTTGTACATAGTATCCCGAGTTAGGTATTTTATTTTTTGGTACTCACATTATGCTCAAATATTTGAGAAAATGCATTAGATTAAATTATCTATTCTGAACCCAGTTTTTGATTTTTGTATCATCCCATACATATTTAGATAATGTAGGCTAAATTATTTGGTAGGTATAAAATTAATTTTTAATAAATGGAAAAAGTAAATTGTCTAAAGTGCAAACAAAAAACACATAATATTAACCCACATATAACCATGATGTAAAAAATTAGAAAAAGATTATCTGCAAATATTAAAATATGTAGTAGGTACTAATAGTAAAAGCTGTTTTATAATTATTAATTTTAACTATTAATATAACATTTTATCAAAGCTAGGCACTAACTATAGTTGGTAAGTTAAAGGTAAGTTAGAAAGTTCCTTTTTTGGTAACTTTCTAAATTAACTAGTTAGTTTTAATTCATATTAACTTTGTAACTTAACTAGTTGAATATTTTAATGTGTAAAATAATCTAATCTAATTTGTTAAAATAACGAATATAAAAATTAACAATATAGACTGCTTAGTACTTGTCATTTTTCAAGTATAAAATTATAATAAATGAGATGATACATATTAAATAATATTTTATAACTATTAATTATTAATATTTTGTTGCTATTAATTACCTATTAATGATATATTATAGTTTTTATTTGTTATCTTCTACAGAAGTAACAACATCAAAATGGTTACTATTCGAGTTGACTAAATATATACATTTCTCATGCATATTAAATGTGTCTGGAATTCTACCAGATTTATGGAACACTTGCCAGTCCTGTTTGTTTGAAAAAGTATATACCACTATAGTTGTGTTCATCAAAAGAGCTGCAGCTAATAACTCAACTTCAGTAGCCCAAATCTCTGAAATATAGGTAATTATTTATAATACTTTTATCAAATAATTAATTTTATTCTTTTGAATAATTAATAATATCATAATACAATATATTTTAATTTGGTATAAAATGTTTTGTAGGATGTAGGTAGTTGAATGAAATATAAAACCAGTTGTAATACAAGTAAATAAAATAATAGCATATATTATCTCTCTGCCCTCCCCCCAACTACCACACACATACTCAAACATTTTTTTATGCAATTAGCATGTATTATGATTCATAATATTATATTCATGTTGGAATTCATTCCTATACCAATATTTAGCACAAATTTGGACCAGATCAAATCAGACCTAAAATTTGCAAGTCCTAATCAGTTGTCCATTCTTGCACATTTCCCTAGACCACATACAAAATTTGATTTTAAGCTATATTTAAACCCCACTTGTGCTACACGGATAATTAAAAAAAAATTATTTTTATTTTTTAATGCTGAAAATAAAAAATTAAAATTTGATTAAAATTTTTTCGGATAAATTAAAAATAGCCAATTTGTGAATCTGATTATAAGTAAAAATTTTATGGTAAAAACATTTGTCTAAGTCAAGTAGTTTATTTTTTAGAATTTTTTAAAATATCAATATTTTTTTGATTAAATTAATTTGGAACATAATAACTTTTTTCAAAATATTTTTTTTGGGAATTTGCTGACACGAGTATATTTTTTAAATTATTTTCTGATCATATAATGTTAAAAAAATTTGTTGAATATAGCATCATTTTTTTTTTTTTTTGGTCAGTTCTTCCTGTTACATCGGGTATATAAATTTCCAGTATCTTGTAGTATTTTTTTCTGCAGATAGTAAAATATCCTAGTTTCACTTTATTCTCTTTGGAAACATAACTGAGGGTGGATTAAAAATTGGATAAAATAGATAAATGGGGGGGGGGGGAGTGCAAAGTAATGTGTATGTTAATAATAACATAAAAAAATTATATAGGTTATAGTAAAATTATTGTTTACTGAAACATAGTACTTATTGAAATATAATTATAATTATTTAAATATAACACAGGTGACACATATTAGCTAATATTATAGCAATATACCTAAATATATAATGAATAATCATCCAAAAATATTAAATTGTGTTTACAATTGTTGGTTATTAAATAGTCTTCCATCTGAGTTTGACCACCAATAAATTTAATAACCTGATCATCATTTGCTACAAACTATCAAAAAAAAAACAATTCAAAAATACAAATTATGGTGCCAATGAAATTGTATAATAAATAATTATAAATAGGTACCTTTTTCAGATCTTTCCTAATTATTGTATGAGAATCTTTATCACCTGTAATCCACCACGATTAAGACTCTATAGAAGCAATTACCGTCGCCAATTATATGTATTATTATTGACGGCTTATTCAAAAACTTAGGCACTGAAGATAGCTTATGAAAATGCTCAACTGTCAAATTGAAGTATCTACATTGCATCTTTTGCCACACGTACGAAACCGGATTAAAATATCTCAAAACAACATTTTGATATGCATTTCCAGGAATTTCTACAACATCGTCTTCAATATCATCGGCAAGTTGTATATTTTTATCAAAATAATGTTTTAAATTTGACAAGTGATGCCTTGCTTCATAACTTTGCCTTTATACATTAAGACGCAGGTCTTATTTGAATTTATCGAATCAATAATGTAATAACCAATTTTTGGTTTCCAAGGAAGTGCACTCCAACCTCCTTTGCGGTCATCTCTCTTGAGGTTTCAAAGTAAAACCTTGTCATTCACATTAAACGCATTATCAGTTTTATGACGTTTGTTATATGAAACTCGTTGCCGGACTTGAGCTTTTTCAATGTTTGTGTAGACTTCATCTTCCATTATACTTCTCATATTTAACATTTTTTCAAATGTTTTATTGAAAGCAACTTTATCGAATACGTCATCATCGGATATAATACCAAGATCCTCAGATATTATCGTGTCTTCATCGATCAATTTTAAATTACATATATCAACAAGCAATATGGGTTCTCTTTGATATAAAACTTGGAAAGGAGAAAAATTTGTCGAAGTATGTTGAGTTGTACGAGGTGCAAATAGTACACCTTGCAAAATATAAGGCCACTTATTACTATTATCTTGCAGAACTTTGAGGAAGCAGTTTTTTATTGTTCTGTTCTGGTGTTCGACTAAACCATTCGCCTGAGGATGATACGCTGAAGTCACTCTCTGCTTGGTACCAGTTAAGAAAACAATTCTGATATGAGTTTGTTCAGAAATTCTCCTCCTTGATCAGTAATGTGAATTAAAGGACAGCCATGTCTGCAGATTATGTCATCATACAGGAAGCGGGCAACTGAATCTGAACTTTTATCAGGAAGTGCTCTTGCTTCAGACCATTTTGAAAAATAATCGATTGCTACTACAACATATTTCATGTCATCGACTACCGGAAGTGTCATAATATCAACACCAATTTGTTTGAACACTTGCTTAGGTACTGAAACCGATTGTAGGTCAGGAATAACTTTCAATGTCGCAGGATTTGCTTTTTGGCAGGCATCACACTGCTTGATGTATTCTCTCACATCGTTCAACATTGAGGGCCAAAAGTATCGCTTTTTCAAAAGATTTTGTGTGGCGTCGCGACCATGATGTGAAGACAAAGCCGATGCTTCCAAAGAACTATCAGCACCATCATGAACCAATTTAATGATTTGTGTTCGTTCTTCTGGCGTAATTATCACTTTGGCCATAGTCTTTTGGTAGTACAGAACTCCATCTTTTAATATGAATGGTCGACAACATCTCCTGAAGTTTGCTCGGCTACCTTTATCAGGAATACTAGCTGGATAAACTTTATACTCAAAGTAATCCATGACCCATTTTAAATTTACATGCGTGTTTTTCTGTTGTTGGGGTTCATCAGCCTCAACTGCAGCTGTCAAGCACATTTCCCGTGGTCGAAACATATTTTATCTATAAGTGAATTGACATTAATAATAAATATTACTATACATACATACCTATCTATCTGAATATCTGATTATTGGGAAGGTGTTAATTATTAATTTTGATGTAATATTATTATGGTGTACAATATTGTTATATTAATAAATAAATAAACTATAGTTCATTGTGCAAGCCACTTTAACACAATTTTCTAGTGCATAAATTATAAATATCCACGCTCTAATTATTAGGTACCTAAGTACACTATGAAAGTCATTTTTATTATGGGTAGGGTAATTTTTAACGGGGTTCTTGTTTTCAGGGTCTACATTTCCTAGGTTATTTATCAGGCAAATCAATATATTTTACCATAAGTAATGACTTATAATTAGTAATTTATTTTCATTATTTAATAAGTATAATGTATGAAATAATATATTATAGGGTATTCGTTGAATTCAAAGATTGAAAAAATGTTAATTTAACAATTTAATATTCGTTAATAATTGTATGTAGTTATATTATATTATCATAATTTAAATATTTAAATTTTGGTACTTACCCTTTACTGAGTCGTAGATTAACGATGAAGTTTCTGATAAAAATATTCAACAATTTAAATTCCGTAGGTACACAAGTCACAACACACACGTTTACATTAGAACATACAAAATATTAACAATTTGACTGTTCAGAACGAAGGCGAATACGCAAATGAAAATAATAATCTGAAATTAGTCTAAATTCTAAAATGTCCTTAAATGTAAATATACCTACCTGGTTACCTATATTATTTGTCCTATCCCTCATTGGCTCACTCCCTCATCTTTAAGATATCAACGTTGCATTCTTTTTTTAAATGTTTTCCAAGAATTTATCAGCTACTAACTACATTATAGTTAATATGGGTTTAATGTTTATCAACATTGTTTGGTATGTACCTTCATGTATACATACTAACCCATATGGATATACCTACTGGATACTATACATTTCATAAGGCGGTAACCTACTGTATTGTCACAATAGTCTTCCATAACAATAATCTAGCTCATCTATATACTTTAAAATTTAAATACTTATAAGTATAACTAATAAACTATAATTGTCTATTAACACTATTCTGCTTCAGAATATTAAATTATAAAATATGTAATATTTTGTCATACAATGAATTACATTTATCTAAAAATATATTTTTTTTAGAAAAACATTGTTTTGTAACGACTTTTATAACTAGGCATGTAAAATAGATATTTTAAAAGCATTATAGTAGTTTTACATAACATCACCAGCTGGTATATAGGTATTATGGTATTCGTATTATTTACATAGAGTTGTCGATTAGAATTTACCGCCCTTAAACATATAGATAGTATATAATGCCTATTATTATGAATACGGATTACGGATTACGAGTTAGTTAAAAAATTAAAAAATTATTTTATTTGAACAAACATTTTTCGACAAATGGAAATTATTAGGTATACCTATTACATATACAACGAAAAATAATTTACAACGCGAAAGCTACTTATACTCGCTTGTATTTTGATTAATTAATATTCCAACGAAACTACAACGTCCCCGTGTTTACAGGTGTGTAGCAACAAACTGTTGGACCAGCTGTTGACGTACAGGGATCGGGCCGAGGAGGTGCAACCAACTTGACGGTGCTCGCCGAAGCCGACCGAACAAGGCGGAGTTGCGGACGATGACCAAGAGACTGACGGCCGAGCTGGGGGTCGCGTGGTCCCACGTGGATCGGTTGCGGATGGCCGTGGAAGAGATGTCGGTCGTGGCGTTGGAGCGCAAGCCGGCACCGGTCACGTGCAGCGGCAAAGAGCTGCACGAGGACAACAAGCGGTTGCAGGCCCAACTGAACGCCAACTCCGCGAAAAATGCCAAACTCCAAGCCAGGATTGTCCAGTTGGAGACGATGCTGCAGAAGACGTCTTGCTCGCGGGTCTCCGGTCAGCCTTCGGACAGTCGGTGAGGTGACGAAAGCGGCGAACCTCGAGCACACTGTCCCCGGGAGGTATTTTTTCTGGGTATCTACCAACCTGCGAAATTAAGTTAAAAAAGTAACAGAAAACACACTTCATTGCTGAATATTATAACTAAAACAATACTACATACCTGATTATGTTGCATTTATCGTCTTGGAGGTCTATCTTTTCTATAGGAATAATGTATGGTTTATTGAACATTTTTTTCCCGTATAAAACCAAACCGTTGAAAGATACAAATTTTATCAAATGATAACGAATTATCATCATCTATCACATAACGTGCATGTAACACATTCCCCGCCACACCGCTCTACCACAGAATAGATGAAATTAATTTCATCTATTCTGTGGCTCTACCTACCTATTATCTGCCACCAGCCAACATTGCCGCCGCGCGTGGAAAATAACCGCTTGCCAACCGAGCACTGTACCACTGGGCCACCTATTCCCATATACTTAATTGATAAATGTTATCTCATTCAACTGATTTTTACGACAATCGCTCGCATACGTACGCGAGGTATAAGCACAGAATAGATGAAATTTCATCTATTCTGTGGTATAAGTTCTCCCACCACTACTATACCCTACCAAGGGCTGGCCCGAACGCACGCGAGCCCTGCACCGTCGCGTTATTATATCTACGTCATCAGTCATCACAGTGATGTTAACATAATCTTTTAATGTCTAATCTAAAACACAGTACGCGCACACTTGCACATACACAATACATAACATACACACAACGTACCTACATATTATTTAACATATTATTATACAGTTTAAATATTATATACAATCAAATAATTCGAATAGATAACATCTCGCTAAGCATACGTTATATATACATGAACATGAGAATAAATCTCAAGCACACACACACACAAACATAAACTTGTAAAAAATTTTATCCTCAAAATATACACGTTGAAATATAGATACATACGTTTGCATTCACTCATTCCTCTCCCCGACAACATACAGAAATATTTATAATTACCTATATATATATATATATGGTCAATCGTTTAATCGTTTACATATGTCGATGAGTCTCATTCACACATTTCTCTAGCAACACACATGCACTCATATACCCATAGGTTCATACATTATTTAGATACTTATATAGTTACATATTATATACATCGACATTAATTAGGTATCACAAACACCTAAACATATTATAAAATTAAAGTATTATTAAAATATCCATACTTAAAGGTGTATACAGTATTCATATATATTTAGTTTATATTCATATATTCATACATATAACCAAACATATTATACAGCTTGGGCACATATCAATAAAAGACACCTCGTTAAAGCATATACATTAAATATAGACACACTCTCTCACACACACACACACTCAAAAGTCATACTTACAAAATACATAGTCGCAATTACGTAGATGCATTTAAACATCCCAATTCATCTACCCTAAAAAGTATTTTCACCTCCGTCATCACTCATCAATTACTACTACAAAATTGTAATTCCTAATAATCATTTCGATACTTAAATTCCTTCAGATGAGACCATAGTTAGCAACTTAGCACACATTTAGGAAAATGTATCGATTAAATTATATAGATCTATCTATTTTATCCAGCTCAAAGGATCACCCGAAAACATACACAATATTATAAATTTATGTAACTAGTAGGTATACTGTCTAAGGATAATAGAGGATGTCGACTCTGAGGGTCTTAGATATCGTCTTTGAGTATAGTTTGATCACTAAATGTAATAAATATACCATCATATTTCAACTTCACCGCTTATATACAACATTTAATGTTTGAAATATTACAACATTTAATCTAATATATATTTGAATTAAACACAGATATGTTTATACTTTCTTTTCATTTTAATATTATAATTTTTGTGTAAAATAAAAACAACTATGATATTTAAAAGCAAGTTGTAACAATTATAAATATGAATATTATGCTACATGACACCTACGTATATAATACGAACTCTGCCTTATGTACGATTAACTGCCGACCGATACTTTAATATCAAAACACATAGGTACATAATTGTAAGACCTATGACCAACACACACCGTGAATTAGTAAAGTAGTTCACTATACACCTCAGATCTCAATACATATGTACTACGACTACCGGACTCCGTATGACTATGGTACAGTCACATAGCATAATAGAACATAGCTTATATATTTACGAGTATTATTATTATTTCTCAGTGTTTAGTAGACAATAAATCATAATTATAACTGAAATTGAATCTTACTAATTTAAATATATTTAAGAATCTGATATCTACATATCTGACCCTGGCTATGGTTTTATATCTATAGGATCCTACGATTCTCTCTGGATATCTTATATTTAACTGGTCGTTCCCCCGACCACGTTACAAAGTTTTTTTATTTATTCGTATTAAGGTTACATAACGTATCACCACCACCGTCTCAATCAACATTCGCCAAACACTTCGCACCAGTACCTACGCAATGTGAGACTTAGATTATTCTAATATTTGAAGGAAAAAAAAAAGATATGATACTTATATAAAAAGTATTTTCATTTATTAAAATAATATTAAGGTTTACAATAAATATTTACAAGGTTCTTACTTATCCATTAAATGGATTATAAAATTTTATAATTCTCTGAGTGATATACAATTCTCGGTATTTCAACATGATCTAGGTAATAATATATAAAAACTTACATGATGCCTCATCCAACGGTATATTAATTTGAATATCTCATTTATACATCCGAATCAACGGATACATTATGTATCAGACATTCAGACAACGTCTTGATCAATTTTTATGTAATACATCTGAGAAAAACAACATTCATCAGGACTAGTCATGCATCGACATGTTGGTGTGCTAATAAAACCTTAACTATTGTTAATAAACAATTCATATATTTTAAGAATTCATGAGAGAAACATACATGTAACAGCCATATCACTTGTACCTAGAGATGTTAAAATACGGTATTTTATTTTTGTTTTGTATAATACCGTATTATACAGGTATTATACCAGTATTATACCGTATAGAACCTTGCAGTACCTTAAATTATAGGAAATTTAACATAAGTTATAACCACATTGTTAATTATGAAATATGAATTATTTTAAAATGGATTAATCGGAAAAATGGGTAAAAGTCAGAAAATAATTAAAAAACACATAATACAAGTAATATTTTAGAACTAATTCACCAAATTAATATTTATTCTTGCTACCATAATGTAGGAGTGTAGGTACCATATGTCCATACACCTAGTGACTAGAAATAACTTAAATTTAAAATATTTTAATTACAATTCACATTTCATAGTAAATTATATTCTTAAAATATCAAATAAACTTAAAAAAAAATTAGGATTTGAGTAATCTTATTATCTGCCAACTACCATATAAA
>NC_042494.1:162573400-162574249 GCF_005508785.2 Acyrthosiphon pisum | reverse complement strand
AGGTATTAGGGTATTTGTTTATTTATTTTTAATTTTTAATTAGAAATAAATAGATAATTATACTTAATACCTATATAGTTATATACTATTTCATTGTACCTAAATGTACAATAATATAATAGTACAATAAATTGATTTAAGTAATTTTTAACACCTGAATGCTAAATAAACATGATAACAATTATATTTTATATTTTTAATTTTTATATTAATACTAATACTGTATTTCATTAGAAATCCATTCTATAGGTACTACTATACTAGTGTACTACTTAAAAATTAAAATTTGAGTTACTAAAATTGTATATATATAAAATGGCATTAAGCCAATAAGTTGATTGCAGTATACAGGTATACAGTATACTTATTAATAATAATAACAATAATAAATGATAATAGTTTTTATCTTTACTTGTGGTAATAACTAAAAATAACACATTATTTTTTTTTTTTTTTTTACCTTCTGTATAAAATTATTTTATACCATGTGTATAATACCTCGTATAATACAGTATTATACCACTGTATAATACAAACTCACATCTCTACTTGTACCTATCACATTCTGTATCACGCCCGCAATATTATTGTACATAATATAGGTACCCCTATTAATCGCTTATCTTTAATCCCTTGGTCCTCTGATTTCGTGTTCTATATTGTTAATACCTGTGCATGGGAAAACGCATACACGAACGCGCATGCAACAACTTACATTTTATCAATAACCTGACCGACATAATATATATTTTAATTCATGGATGTTCACGGGAAAAACACACACCATTTCCACTCACAGTCACCATCAACAAAACCTATCCGACTCGAGCAAAACATTTTTCACGTTTA
>NC_042494.1:162566534-162567081 GCF_005508785.2 Acyrthosiphon pisum | reverse complement strand
TTTCTTAAAATTTTTGGCAACAGAATTAAATATTTACGTGGAATCTTGTTTTAAATTTTCAATCCTTAAATATAAAAGTTGAACATTTTACAAATTTTTAACTACAAAATAATTATTCAATTTTAAATTTGATAAATTTTGTCAACATTTTAACTTCAAATGCTTATAAAAAAAAATTGTGCCAATGTATTTTTAATATTTTTCAACTGCTATTGTAACAATTTATCAGGAGATTTGTATTAATTTTTTACACTTTTTGGCCCAATAGATAAAACTTTATTGATATTTATAGAAAAAAAAACTAAAAAAATTGAAAACTGAAAATGTCTGTAAACAGCTCAAAAAGAGTCAAATTATTTTCAAAAATTTATCGTATATATAAAATGCTAATATAAACATTCAGTGAAATTTTCAAGTTTCTACAGTCATTCGTTTTTTAATTACAACATAATAAGAAAATCGTTACGTAAGAAATCCAGTGAATATCAAATGTTGTAAAAATATGAATTTCAAACGCTCATAAAAATTTGATTTGAGTTTCTTATAG
>NC_042494.1:162563577-162566434 GCF_005508785.2 Acyrthosiphon pisum | reverse complement strand
GCACGTTTATTTGATGTATTTTAATTGCGTAAATTCATATGGCAAATCAATGCTTGCAAGTTTACCATACAAAAATTTTGAATGGTATAATGATTTGTCATTAGATGTTACTACCATATACTCCGTTCCACGAGAGAGCAATCACTTTTCGCGCATCACGAATGACGGCTTCGTAGACGGCGGACCCCAATTTCCCCTTCCATGCAACCACGGCGACAGCCGAGGACGGTCACGTGACAAACCGATACTCCTTCTCTTAAAGCCACTACGGCACTACGCTGTCGGCAGTCGCCAAACAGCGCAAGCATAGATAAGTATATTAAATAGATAGGCAACTGCAGTGTTAAAAATTGGAGCATTGAAAAACAGCGCTGCCGGTGTCTGATGTAAGAACTACAGCGCTGGCAGGGCGGCGGCTACAAGAATACATTCCCGCTTTTTTTTGAATTTATAAATTGTAATTCTTTTTTTCTTTACCGATTTATTATTGTTAATTAATAGGTGTTTGGAAAACAACAGAAATTAAAATAAAACATTTAATTGTACTATAATATTGTTATATTTAACAGCATAATATAAATAATCACAATGAATATTATAAAAAATAAATTAAAAATAAATTATTATAATATAAACAAGAATAATACTTGAAAATTTAAATATTATTCAACATTCTAAATTAAATGACAACAGAATATATAATAATAAATTCTTTAGTTAATTTTTTTTTCTTAAAATAAAACATTTGATTGTACTATTGTTATATTTAACAGCATAATATAAATAATAACAATGAATATTATAAAAAAAAAATAATAAATTAAATATTTATTATTATACTATAAAATTATTAAAATATAAACAAGAATAATACATGAAAATTTAAATATTATTAAACATTATATATTAAATGACAATTATTTGGCAAAAAACAGGTCTAAATTCCTATGTTTCAAGTGCATTAGACAAAGACAGTAGCACTACAAATCGAATCCCCTTAATATTTGTAAAAATATAATTTAAGAGGACGTAATAGCCGCATGTGTTGTCTCCGTCTTATAAGTGCATATCATAGCAAATTTTACGCTCAGCAAAACACATGTAGCTCCGTTAATTTAAAAATTAGAGAAAATTAACCTCTTATAACATCTAAAGGTAAGATTATTATCTAGACAACCTTTATGGGCTTTTTATAATATTTAAATTTTTAAACTAGTTATGAGTACTTTAAGATTTATAAACAATTTACAATTTTAAAATACTCATAGCTCGCTTAAAAATTAAAATTTAATAAAAAGCCCATGAGGTTGTCTATATAATAAACTAACAGAGCTACACGTGTTCTGCTTTGCGTAGAATTTGCTATGTTACGCACGGAGACAACACATGCGGGTATCACAATTTAGTTTAGGCAAATTGAAATATTGTTTTACTTTTAAACTTTGAGAATTTATTATACCTATTAGCTGCTGCTATTTTAATGTTGTCTTTTTCGTTAGAATTTATTCTTTTTTTACCATTTAATATACGATTAACTTCCACACACCAGTGGTTTGTTAAAAATTTAATGGAGAAATTTAAAATTTTGTTTTCAAAATGTTCAGAGTGAATTGGACAGTTTATTATGTTTAGATTAAATTGTTCTTGAATTTTAGAAATTAAAACTAACTTATAATCTAACCGATGACATATTGAAGGAAGTTGTAAATATATAAGATCAGTTATACCCTGTATTAAACGACAAAAACTAACATTTGGATACTTGAGGTTAAGTTGTTCATTGTATTCTCTTGCTATCATGAGATCATGAGATTTACCAATGCTATTAGTACATATCTGACCTATACATATCTTACAATTTTTAAACAGAATTGTATTTAATTTTTTAACTATAAATCCAGCAATATAATTTTGGGTTTGAAACTTTAAGTATGATAGCTCAGGTGTACATACAGACTTATTTTTTACTAACCCATCAGCTACTCTAGGTTCATGATATATGTTTTGTGTATCATCATTATTTATCATAGAAAACAGTAAATTATATGAAGCCAGAGCCCCTTCTGAGAAGTCTTCTTCACAATTGCTTCCAACCGAGTGCGATGTTGTTAAATTATTTAACATCAAAGTTTTGTACGCTGAAGAAAACCCCTGAGTTGATGGATTATTGGAACGATAACCAAGACTCCGAATCGCACCAAAGAAATTTTCGATTGGATCTTGGTTGAAGTTGCGAAGCAATAAGGAATGTACACCGTATTCTGCCATAACTTTGTATATGTTTTGAAAACCTAGAAAATTAAATTACATTGGAATATTATCAAAATTCTCCATTCTAATAATTATTAAAATTTTACTATACAGTGTGATCACGATAAGTGGATACACTTAATAACTTAGCATAATATACTCAATATATTTGAGTTCTGTTTTTTTTTTTTTGCTAACTAATAAACATAAATTGTACAGTTTTTCAAATAATTAAACTAATTTTGTGGCAGTTAAATCTGTGCATGTGCAAAATTTTTTTTTAAAGGAATGGACTACTTTTGTCTTCAAACTATTTTTCTCTGTATTATAATATGTACAAAATATGTATACCTTTTATGGTTTTTATCCAGTTTTGTAAGGTCCTTGGTTGTGGCGCGGAAGACTTTTTTTTTGTAAACGAATCAACAAACACCATAGAATTGAGTATCTTCAAAGCACTTTGCCAAAATTCATGGTGAGGGCTTCCTTTTTTTAATGCTGTACGATAAATTTTGCCATCAACAATTTTATGGAAATTTCCATTGACCGAATCAAAAAGTTTGTCGAAAAAAAGACAAGCATCAGCTGTGTCTTGAGAACTAGGATC
>NC_042494.1:162561725-162563477 GCF_005508785.2 Acyrthosiphon pisum | reverse complement strand
AAGTATTCCTTTTGCTGAAACCATACATGCAAATTATAGTACCTATATTACAAACAAAACAACAAAAAAAGATGATAGAACATATTAACATTTACCGGATAAGAATCTCATCAGTGCTGAAACGCGTTGGCTTAAAACCTGTGCTGCTATTTTTACTTTCATTTTTTTGATTTTTCCAGGAATAATGTGATAATCCGTAAGCCTCGGTAACATTTTTACCTCCTCGATGCTGCTGTCTAGCTTGTAGAGGTCTACCAGGTGTTGCCATTTAGCTACTTTTTTCTCATTGTTTGTCATAAATATTAAATCTTTTTGTAGTAGATTATTTCTTATGCCTTTTAATAGATGGGGAGGGTCGAACAGATGAATAATCTTTATTCTTTCATTTCCATCACATTCAATTTCATAAAAATCTTCATTGTACTTTGTATTGTTTTTTAAACAGTACGCTTTAGTCTCTTCATTCAATAACTTGATTGCACCTTCATTGCTAGCCCCTTGATCGCAAATTGTAGCAATTATTTTCAACCCAGTTTTTTGAATGCTGGTCACAACCTTTTTTATCAAAGCGCACAACTGAAATTTATTTGTCGATCCTTTTATAAAAGTATAAGCAATCGGCTGTTTGTATTTTTTGGTAATTCCTTTCACCATGAATACGAGTGCATGGTCAGCAAATTCCTGAGTCGTTGCACACCCATCATTTTCAAAACCATCAATTTTTCCTGAAGCTGCATTATAATGTAGTTCTGTACTTAGGTTCACCTCGTCAAACATTAATGTACAAAATTTCTCATTGGCCTTTAACTTATTTACTTTTTCTTTTAACACTTGCATTAAAACTGGAGATACACCTGGTTCGATTTTAACTTGATGCAGCAAAGTAGTTAATGATCGACGGCATGGTAAAGTAAACAATGATGACAATAACTTATAGGATTTTGGACTCTTCTTATACAGTGACAAACTTAGTATTTTTTCATCCAGCGTGAATCTTCTCCCTTTCTTCTTTTTTTGAGTTTCTCGAATTTGCAAATTAGTAAACAGAGTAGCAGCTGGTGATAGTTTGTCAGACAACTTATCATTGATATAACGTTCAGAGAGATTTTCAGCAGCCCTTAATTTTTGCTTGAATGTTTTAGCTTTTGAAGATTCATATTGGAGCTTTCTTTTCAAAATTATACTGTCAGTATACATTGATTTGCACCGTGGAGTCAATTTTGCAGCTTTATGGACACCAATTTTTGCCAAAATCCCTACATTAGAAGAATCCAATTATTTTAAATAATTACAAAATGTATTGCATTAAACAGCAATTATCTTTTTTATATTGTTGATGTGATACCTGCAGATTTTTAACAGTTGAGCTTAAATAAGAAATATTCTATCTTAATTTTATTAACAGATGTATAAACTTAAAATTTAACATAACAATTAAACAGATGTGTGTTTCATAGTTTTACTATGCTGCCTAATGGACAGTAATTATTATACAGGTGTCACATCCTCATAAAAGAAATAAGAAGAATATAAAAGATTCACCAGTTCTAGGTTTTGTTATTTTTGTAGACTTTTTACTATTGTAATCCATAACTTGCCCATCATTATCATGCACTAAATATTAAAATATAAGCAATAATAAGCAATTATTAAGCAAAAAAAAAAAATTGACCATGCCGCTATTTCATTAATTAATTAAATATCAGCAAGAAAAAAAAGTGATAAAATGTATCAGAAACAAAAAGATTATGA
>NC_042494.1:162559312-162560850 GCF_005508785.2 Acyrthosiphon pisum | reverse complement strand
AATTATCTCGACCCACTTAAGAAAAGTTTCCATATTTGTCCTAGGATTAGGAATCTGTGGGATACTGTACCTATAAATGGTTAAATTAAATAATAATTAATTGGACTATAATTTAAGTATTACAGTGGTCGCTTATAATGATCACATTCGTCCGAGAGTATTTTGATCACTATAACCGGAAATCACTATAAGCGGCGACTCAAAAATATCGAAAAATAACGAAAATTTTTATATATTTTTTTTATCGTGGTATAAGAAAAACGATTCTGAGCGGAGACGGTATGTCAGTCTAGGTTTAAGACATATTATATACATATCTATGGTATTAAAAAAAATTGACCTATAATAAGTAGGTACCTATAATAAATTAAACCCACGATAGTTCTCTAATTTTCCGATGATAACGATAAATTGTATTTACCCACGATTATTAAGAACTTATTTATAATCGTGTATTTACCACATTCCGTAATTATATAATAATATTATACACTTAAAACTAAATAAAACGAATTATTGTCAACAGATAGTTAAGCTCTTATAGCTCATGCGAAATTCTTATCGATCTAGGGCGCAAAACTGTTATCGCACGATGTTTAATTAACGATTCGGAATTTCAAATACTTATTTCTATTTATAATACAAATATAATTATTACGTATTTGAAATATATCAAGTTTACTTCGTTTGTAATATTGTATGACGTTAAAAAGGTTTAATCCACCAACAATTCAATAATTGTATTTTAAACAGTAGGTAAGTTAAATAACAAGCAATCATTAAGAAAACAAATAAATCCAATAATGCAGATTTAAAACCGATTTAACGACACTATAACGTAGTACATTAATGTAGGTACTTAAGTATTTCAATTTTATGATTTGCACACATAAAGTAGAAAATAAAATTTTTATCTTTTGTACTGATCAAATAAAGAACAGCCCTATAAGCAGCTAATAGTTGAATAAACAATAAATATAAATTATAATATATCAAAAATATACAAACCTTTAGAGCTGCATTGAGCAATACAACACTTATATGCGTGTCTAGGCATTGCAGTATGTTTTATAACAATATTAATCAACAGCAAAACACAAAAAATTACAGTTTTTCTAAAGCACAAACGCAACAAAATTCAAAATACCGTTGAAACTTGAAACGCACGAGATCATAGATAAGTATATTAAGACTTACGACTTACGAGACGAAACAGACGACAGTTGTACGACTACGACACGGTGGTCGGCGCGGCGGCGCGGTATTCTATGGTAATGGTAGGGCAGT
Organism: Acyrthosiphon pisum; assembly: GCF_005508785.2. Taxonomy (NCBI): domain Eukaryota; kingdom Metazoa; phylum Arthropoda; class Insecta; order Hemiptera; family Aphididae; genus Acyrthosiphon; species Acyrthosiphon pisum. The sequence goes on along the minus strand of NC_042494.1, from coordinate 162,559,563 downwards.
GGTAGGAAAAATTTGTCGGAGACAAGAGCGCTCTGCGTGCCCGATGCCGTAACTACTACTGTCCATAAATGCGCTATAGAGTTGCATCTGCCTGAGCGCAAGTACTGTACGGTTGTTATGTACAACTTAATTTTGTATAAATTATTTCGTAATCCTAATCAAACTACTCAATTGTCACTAGTAAAAACTCAAATATATTTTTAAAAATATTACCCAGGATAAAACTTTTAAAGTTGAAGGTGAAGGTGAAG
>NC_042494.1:162549419-162559212 GCF_005508785.2 Acyrthosiphon pisum | reverse complement strand
TAACATCGACGACAAAGGCCACTAGTTACAATTGTTTACAATTACATTTTTTTAAATTTTAAACTTAGGTTTTAGTGTACAGATTCGTTTTGCTTAAAAATTTAAGGATTTCAGATTTGTATGGTGGTATCTGCGCCTGGTCCGAGTGCTGCATCTAGTGTGGGTATGTAGAGGTTTCTATGTTCATCTGCGTATTGGAGGCATTCGGTGATTACATGGTTGACTGAGAGTTCAGTTCCACAAGAAATGCACTGTGGTTTTACTCCTTTGTCCATGAGGTATCCATGTGTAAGACAGGTGTGGTCGATGCAGAGTCTGTTTATAACTACCTTATCCCTTCTACTCGGAGGGAAGTTTGGCCAGTATATTATTAATTATCATTATAAATGTAATTCATAATTCATTATGATTATAAGCTGTATTATATATTGAAGAAAAGTATTAAGTAATTACACTATTTAGCGAACACACATTTATTAAGTTAAGAGAAAAACATTTCACAGAATGAGGCAAAAAAAAAAAAAAACATAACCTCAAAATATATATAATTATTAACAGCTGTTAATCGAATAACAATCATTATAATATTATCAATACTCTCCCTCGATTAAAGCATAGTACATTAATATAATTTAACAAAAAATGTATAATATATTATATAAATTATAAATTAAAATTTTTTTTTTTTTTTTTTTTTAAATACAAGTATTAATTGAATAATAATAATAATAACAACAATTCTTTCATTCAATGATCATTTTCAATAATCGCTTGAATTGTTCGTTTCCTAGGCCTTTACTTAATAAATCTGCTAATTGATTTGACGTTGGAATATATTTTAGTTCAATGAGCTCTTCCTTCACCTTTTCACGAACAAAATGATGTTTTGTGTCTATATGTTTACTACGCTTGTGTAGTTCTTGAGATGATGATAGATGTATTGCTCCCTGATTGTCTTCAAACAAGATAACTGGTCCACAAATTGTTACATCAAGATCTTTCAACAGTTTTCTAATCCATATTGCTTCACAAGTTGCATTTGAAACCGCCATATACTCCGCTTCAGTGGATGATAGAGCAACAGTTGGCTGTCTTTTTGTACTCCATGATACCAGACAATTAAAGACTTTGAATAAATAACCGGTTGTGGATTTTCGGTCTATTGTACTAGATGCCCAATCCGCATCAACAAAACCAATTAGTTCAGTGCTATTAGACTGTCTGTGAAAACACAATCCATTATTTAGTGTTCCTTTAACATATCTCAAAACTCTTTTAAGATGGTTCCAATGACATTTATTTGGTTTGCTTTGATAACGACAAAAGAAGTTTAGAGCATAGCTTAAATCTGGACGTGACCCCAACATTGCATACATGAGACTACCCACAAGTTGTCTATACGGTTGGTTGCATTCCTGTTTATTATCTTCTTGGATATTTAATTTTGACTCAATGGGAGTTGAAATTGTATTACAATTATCCATATTAAATTTCTTCAGTACATCCTCCAAATATTGTGTTTGATTAATATATAATTTACCAACAGTCTTGTCATAATTTATTTTCAATCCCAAAAAATAATTGAGGTCACCATTGTCCTCCATCTCAAATTCTTCCTTAAGATAGGATTTTATTTCTCAAATTTTTAACATATTTGAACCAGCAATAATAATGTCATCTACATATAGTAAGACATTGATCTGAATCAGACTGCTTCAAGCCCAATTTGGCTATGTAATTATCGAATCGTTCGTGCCAGCATTTTGAAGCTTGTTTCAATCCATATAATGATTTATTTAATTTCAAAATCATATCAGAATTATAGTTAAGACCTTCAGGTTGCTCAATGTAAATATCTTCAGTTAAAATTCCATAAAGAAAAGCAGTTTTGACATCTAATTGTTGGAGAAACCAATTGCGTTGAACTGCTATTGCAAGGAGTGTGCGTAGAGTTGTTAGTTTTGCAACAGGACTGTAGGTGTCATAATAGTCAACTCCTTCCTTTTGAGAAAAACCTTGTGCAACTAGTCGTGCTTTGTACTTCTTAACACTACCGATGGAATCACGTTTGATTTTAAAAACCCATTTGGTACCAACCACTTTCCTACCTTTTGGTAGATGAGATAATGTCCATGTGTTGTTTTTCTTAAGAGAATCAATTTCATCTTGAATTGAATTTTTCCAAAGATTAGCATAAACGCCTGTAACTGATGATGAATAGGTTTTTGGTACATCATCAATTAAGTCAATGGCAGACAATACTAAATGAGACATAACAAAATCGTCATATTTTGCTGGTTTAGTAACTTGGCGGCCGCTTCTGGTTGTGATTGGAACTGTTGATTTTACATCTTGATCCCAATCCTCCTCAAACTTAGGTAATTCCTCAGCTAACTTGGTCGATTCTTCTTCACTTTTATCAATATTATCATTATTTAGAACTATACGGTTAACGATGGTTTCTGGTGGTTTATTTTGATATGTATTTTCATCAAAAATGACACTTCGACCAAGTACTATTGTCTGTTTTAAAGGGTGCCGTAACCTATAGCCAGTAGCACTATAACCAACCATAGTACATTGAACAGTTTTTGAATCCATTTTTTTTCTTAATTGCTTTGGTATTTGTAAGAATGCTTTACAACCAAACAGTCGTATATTAGAAAGAGTTGGTTTAGATTTATACCATAACTCTGCGGGCGTCTTGTCTTTTAATGCACTAGTTGGACATCGATTTATTAAATATACTGCTGTGTATACTGCTTCACCCCAGAATTCTTTGTTTATACCTGAATCAAAAATCAATGCTCTAGCTCTTTCCATAATGGTACGATTCATTCTTTCAGCAACACAGTTTTGTTGTGGTGTATATGGAACTGTATATTCTAATTCTATTCCCTTTTGAACACAGAAGCTTTTAAAATTATCATTATAATACTCGCCACAACGAATGCGAGATATCATTTGTCCAAAACGTGCTGTAACATTAGCTTCATACTGTTTAAATGCACTGAAAACTTCATTTTTCTTTGACAATAGATAAATTACTGTAAAATGTGTATTATCATCAATAAAAGAAACATAGTACCTTTTATTATCCCATGTCTGAGGTTCAATTGGTCCACAGACATCTGAATGAATAAGTTCTAATGGTCTTGTTGCTCACACTCTAGTTCCAGAAAATGGTAAATAATATTTCTTCTTTCTGGCTTTCAATTTTGGACAGTATGGTCTTTTGTGGTTAGGATCACCACATTCAAAACAACGAATTTGACGAGTTTCCTTATCAGCTATAAAGATAGCCTTACCGATGCTACTAGAGCTATTAAACTCTTGAGTATCTGAACTATCAATGGATTTGTTCTTACACTTTTCTTCATCATCTAATAATCTACTTTTAATAAAATCAATTTTTAGTTTATCTGGAGATAAAGTCTCAATTGCTGTTACAACATTATCAAATGAAGATGGTAACGTCAATAATAAATTACATACAACATCCAACTCATCTAATTTTGCACCACTTGTTTTCAACTGCCGTACACGTGAATCAAAGATAACAAAATGTTCTTCTAGAGGATCACCTTCGGCTAACCTTAACGTTAACAATCTTTTTCTTAAATATAATTGTCCAGCAATTCCTTTTCTTTCAAATGTTGCTGCAAGACAATCCCACGCTTCCTTTGATGCCTTACCTCTAACATACTCTAAATGAGTATCGGCTATACATTGAACCAATAATGACATACACTTCTTGTCATTAATATTCCAAGCTGACAGTTTTGCTGGATCTGACGGAGGAGTATTATCAACACATTCCTTAACACCGAATTCTTTTAGCAAAGTGTCTACCCGAAACTTCCAGTTGCTGTAGTTCTGTCCATTAAATTGACATATACCGTATTTCTTTTCAGTTCGTTTAGACATAACTATAATAGGTAATTAATAACGTTCTGGGCCCATAACCCAAAGAAAAGTAATAAGTAATTACACTATTTAGTAACGAACACACTTTTATTAAGTTGAGAGAAGCATTACACAGACTGAGGCAAAAAAAAAAAAAACATAACCTCAAAATATATATAATTATTGACAGCTGTTAATCGAATAACAATCATCAAATATTATCAATATAATTGAATATGTGACACTTTAGAGTTTAGATAAATAAAATAAAAAGGAAATTGTTCATTTTAATAAGACTCCAATTCAATAAAATATTATAAAGTTGAATGATTTTAAATCTATACGGATACTTGTATTTATTTTGTGAGTAGATAAATCTTAATTGTGTTTCCTTATATACCTGAAATCCATGTACATTTTTATCGGTGCATACTAGTTTCCTCCCAAAATATACGAATTGCTTATCGTAAATAAAGAGGTTAATATAAACTATTATAGTTACCTCCCCTATAGAATTAAATAGTCGTTCAGAAACTTCACTAAACAAATAGTTTGGGCCCATTTTTATATTAAATTCCTAATGCAAAGCTATATTTAATAAGGTTATACCTAATAGGTTTGTGAATATATTAATATAATAAATTCTAAAATTATAGGGGGAGAAAAACATCAATGATTCTTAAACTATTCAACATTATAACTTAATCCTAACAATTTTAAATACACAGAATCTTTTACTTAAATAATATTTTGTCACTTGGTGAAGAGTTCAAATCTCTACAGTTATTCGTTACTGAATAATAACAAAATTAAAATAGATTTTGTGTAAAATATTTGTGATTTTGTTGTTTTTCCCAAATTTCAAAGAGTGCAAAACACAAAACATAACGTTTTCTTTTAATTTGAAAGAATGTCCATATCTAAAAAAAAAGTATTATACAGGCATAATATTTATACTCACGTGATTTATTAGGTTGTGAGGAATTGAAAAAATAATTTACTTATCTTCAATGTATACTTTAACATTTTTGCTATAACATATAATATGCAGGGACGTTCTGACGTACTGAGATACAGGGAGGTTTCTGGTCAACTGACCAATTGGGATTTTTTTATTTGCCTGACGGATGTATTAAATATTATTTTTAATAATTAGTGTTCATTTGGGGATCATTATTTATGTATACTAGAAAAATATTAAACAGCATATTGCAATTCTAATACTTTTATCATCTTAAGCAAAAAAAAAAATCACTCATCTATAATATGAACATCAAACACCAAATATAAAATTTTTAGATTGGTAAATTATTGTGCAAATTGAGCCAATTTTAATCATGCTTATTAGGATACATAATAATTACATGTTAAAATATAGTGGCCTGTGACGCGAGTCACAGTTTTTGATACCACGCCTAAATAAAAAGCATGCAAAATCCCAAATCTAGCATGCAAATACATGTTAATTACATGCTAAATAATGGAAAAAAAAACGTTTTAAATTGCAATGTAAGGGGTTGGAGACATTTAGGCCATACAGACCACAATTGAGTATTAAAATCAAATAATCCTTAAAATTAATTTATGTTTAAATAGTTTCATTATTGAAATTAAAAAAAATTGTATATTTTAGGTTCTGCAGCAAGCTACTTCGCACATCATATGACGGTTATTATGGATTTTTATCATTGTATGTATTCTAGTGTACGCTAATTAACAATATTATTTTTTTGGATTCAATTAATATTCATAAAAAAATGATGTTCGCATCGGATATTTTCATCCGTGTTTGCGGATGTTTGACATAAAATGTCTAATTTTCCGGACGTGATCGCAGCAATTTGCACCGTTGAACCGGATAAGTAATAAATAGGAGTAGTCATAACTCATAAATTCAGGTATTATTAAAAAAATGTAACTATGATAGATACCTATATCTAACTATTATAATAAACTGTATAGAAAATTATATATTACCAATCACGATTAAAATGTATGAAGCAATGCAATAACAAAAAAATATAAATGTGCGTTTATGACTAAAGACAAAGAAAATTAAATTTCTACCCTTTCCAGCCCAAATGAATTCGGAGAGAGATAGCGAATTTTTGTAAAAAGCTTTTTGCCCTAGGATTTTATCAAAATTACATGTACGCCATAATAATAGTTTTTTATGTTGTGTAAAACGAAAATACCCATATTTTGGGATCGGCTACACTGATCTAAGTTATAATTGATTACAGTCAATAAAATAAGCTGTTCACACCATAGACTAAGACACTATTTATCGTACATTCGTACACATTCTATCTTAATCCATGCTATGGACTAAGATAATATTATATTGGCCTGGAAACGACATGGTCGGCGGGGATCGGGGGACAGCCACCGAAAAGTTCCACACACTGGGGAGTGGGGACCCAATGTTTTCAGCGCTACCGGTGGTTTTATTATAGTCTTCACATTTTGTATCTAAGTAGTCTGTGTTTTATACGGATGGCATTGTAATTCTGTGTCCTCATCGCGACCAACCGCACTTGCCTCTCGTACATACAACCGTGGCCACTGATAGGCTGCTCGTTTCCAGTCCATTATATCTTAGTTTGTGGTTCACACTACTATTTAAGATAGTGTGGTTGCCCAACGATTCTAGATTAAAAGTGTCTACCGAAATTAATCTCCATTATCAGTATTAAACAGCTGGATACTTACGCTATAGCGCTTATTTGTTGTAGAGACTCTAAAATATGAAATTGCCTTTTAAATGTAAATTGTAGTTCCGTGATAGCTACTATGACATATAAGTGCTAGTGCTTAACTCTACAGCTGTTTAATTTAACTTTAATACTGATTATAGAGATTCATTTCGGAGGCACTTTTCAGGTATGGGAATCATACGTCGATGGGCAACCATACTATCTATAGCCGTGGTTCACACCGAGATAGATGATAATATTATAGTCTATTATATATTAGATAATATTATATCAATTTTAGTGATTGTTTAGTATACATGATTAATAAAGACGTTATCGCTTGGCTGGAAAGGGTTAGTACTTAACCCTTATATAATAACGTGTATCAATGCTACTGCACTAGCGAACGTCGATAAATAATTAAAGAACAACAACACAGAACGACGAAGAACGAGTGATTTAAAACAATCAATGATTAGAATATTATGTAATAAAATATGCTAATGAAAATATTGTTATATCTTACACATTTATTTGTAAAAACTAAAGAGATACTGAGTAAATATAATTATGAATCAGACAAATAATGAAAGTTTTTAAAAACACCTTCCGGATAAATTAACTATGTTTAGTGCACAGTAAATATGGTGTAAAAAAAATAATTTTGTATTAATACGCTTAAAAAGCACGGTTTGATTTGGGGAAACTGGGAAAGTCATTATTAATATTACTTAATCACCTTTTTTGTGTTTTATTGTAAGTTTTTCAATTTGATTTATTTTTTATTTAGTTCTTTAGTTTTTTTTTTTAACTTAGTTGGTGCCAATATTGATTATCGCAACAATTGACTGTGCCATAATATTATGATTTTATTTAGTTAATTCATACATTAAATATAGGTACAGTTAATTATACATTAAACCTAACACACAGTTAAATATTAATAAATTTAAGATGTACATATTTACTATTCAACTTCTATAAATAATATAAAGATAAAACATTATGTAATATGTGTTTCTATTGTTTGTAGCCATGGAAATGTTAACTACTCCTGAATTGTGCAAATCATATTTTTCAAAAAAAAATGAAGATGACTGAAATGGTTCCTAAAAAACGATATCATAAAGATGGAGGAGAAAACCGTCAGTTTATTTTAATACTATTTAATTATCTTGTATGTAAAAATGTGTAATTTAAAACCCTAACTTAATCTGCATAATATAAAAATCCGAGAAACCGCTAATTTTCGTTTTCCTCTTAGGTTACAAGTGCAATTTGTCACTTTTAAATCATTTATTAATTTATTTATTGAATTTATGTCTAATTTTTAGTTTAAATAATTGTTTTTAATATTTTTTTTTATAGTTTATTATAAGAAATGGCTTTTGTGCACATATTAAAAATATATGGCTGTTATAATATTACTCAATACAAATAATAAATACACATGAATTAAATACAATTTACGATTTTACAATAATGTTAAATATTAGGAAATCTACATAAATAAAAATGTATTGCAGTATGTATTGTCTCGATTTGGCAGTTTTTATTTTATGTTCATAATTGTCATGACAAGGTTTGTATAAAAAAACAAATTGGAATACTAAAACGAAAATATATGATGGTTGCATTTGGTTACAGATTATTTTAATGGAGTATAAAGGCGCATTTGCAGCTACGTCGTGTGTAGGGTTATAGTTTAATTATAAGAGTTTCCAAACGAGACAATTATAAGATAACATAAAATGATATGTTTTTAAAAACTATTATTATTCTAAATTTGTTTATCATCTACATTAAATAAGTGTAATAATAAGACCCCACGTGCCTCTTTTTAAATGGCGGGTTTTAACTTAACGTTATATTTAACTGCAGAATCCGTGTAGGGGGGATGCCGGGGAGTTCAGCGCATTTGTTAGACCTCAAATTCGGGTTTAGCGACCACAAAAACCCCAGAGAAACCCGCCTTGACCCAGAGAAACCCTTCGTACCTGTACTTCTTCGGAGATGACTTTGCACAGCCGTCATCGTCGACCTGGAGGTCCGGGTCCCAAAATGACAACGGACTATTGTATTGTAACCCATAAGCAAGGTCTATACCAATTTTCAGAACTTTTCATCGTCAAAAAGTGCCTCAAATCGAGCGCGCAAGATTTGATTACAGACAGACAGACGTGAAAGCGAACTTAAGAAAAGTGCGTAATAAAAATCGCTAGGTACATTTTAATATATTATGAAATATATAACTAGTTTTATTTTAAAAAATAATAATAAACTAGTGGCTTTTTTACACACTTTCCTTAAGTTCGCTTTCACGTCTGTCTGTCTGTAATCAAATCTTGTGCGCTCAATTTGAAGCACTTTTTGACTGATATCTTTCTTGAGATATAGTGACTGGGAGTATATGTCAAGTGTAAGAGCACCACATACTGTTAAATTGTATATCAACAAATTTTTCATTAATTTTTTGTTTTTTTAATATTTATTTTTAGATTCTGAGTGGAACGATGAATGTATTGATTTTACAATGATGTGTGTTTTTTTTAATATTTTTTTTTGTGTCTGTGTACACGATAAGTAGTCGAAATAATGCTTCGATTTTCAACTTCAGTATCTTGTTCGATTGGAAAGTGAATATCGTTGGTGCATTGAGGAGGTCAAAATTTAAAATTCCCAGTAATTTTCAAAAGCGCCAAGAAAAACCAAAGAAAAATTAAGGAAAAATGGGAATTTTTACGCAAAATCGATTTTTCACAAAATTGAATTTGGTGTTTGGTGTAACTTTAAAAAAAATGACCGTAGATACATGAAATTTTGAGTGAATGTTTATATTAGAATTTTCTATACACCATAACATTTTCAAAATATTTTGACTTATTTTGAGCTCTTTACGGACATTGTCAGTTTTCATTTTTTTTTAGTTTTTTTTCTAAAAATATCAATACAATTTTGTTTGTTGATTAAAAAAGCTTCAAAATTTAATAAAAGGCTCCTAGTATATTGTTTCAAAAGCAGATGAAAAATATTAAAAATCCTTAGTCACAGTTTTTTTTATAAGCATTTAAAGTTCAAAAATTGACAAAATATGGAAAAATCACGAAAATTAGCAAATTATTTTGAGTTAAGAATTCGTAAAAATTTTTCTTTTTAAATCTAAGATTTTAAAATGTAATACAAGATCCTTA
>NC_042494.1:162534541-162548878 GCF_005508785.2 Acyrthosiphon pisum | reverse complement strand
ACTTTTATATCTAAGGATTGAAAATTTAAAACAAGATTCCACCTAAATATTTAATTCTGTTGCCAAAAATTCTAAGAAATACATAAGCACAGTTTATTTTTATAGTAATTTTAATTTCAAATTTGGACGAAATTACATATTAAAAAACCTGGAATAACTATTTTAGTTATTTTGTTGTGATTGTATAATATTATTTGTGGGTACTTGAAACTTCTAAAGTATACTATTATATATCTATGATAGTACCAGGGTTTGTTGTTGATGTATAACGCGTTACCTAATGGATATTGTGATATGATTAATTTGGAATTTATTATTACTACCTATTATAGGTCAATTTTTTTTTAATACTATAGATAAGTATACCTATAATAGGTATGTCTAATACCTAGACTGACAAGGCACTGAGGGAACTAGTTTTATTTTACGTAAGTGGGAAGTCAGGTGTTATAGATACAACTGTCAAAATATAAACGTATGTTTGGTGTATGTGCACACGGTGCGATTCGAATTTTAAACGAAAATATAGAAAAATATAATATAATTGTTATTACCTTATAATATAGTAATAATATTTAATAACGTGAAACTCACGTACGAATATGGCGCTATTAAATACACCGTCGATATGCCTAAAATAACAAGATTATACAATGACTATATAGTAATTTGCTGCTATCTTTGATTAAGTCCATTATATTTTAATATAAATTATAATGTAATAATTGATATTTTCGGTTTGGTAGTAGTACGGAAGGATCTTGCACTTGCGGGATATTGTACAATACACATTGTGCGCCGCGACACTCCTACTATTACTATCGAGATTAGTGACAACGACTCGCGTAATGTTGTGGACGGAAGGGGAGTAAACTCACAATGTATTACCTCATACATATATTATGTCCAAGCAGATTATGCGCAATGGCGCAATATATATATTTTACATATAATAATAAAAATACATATAATGATAGATAAATAATCAACGTAAGCGCCGTGTGCAACTTAACAAGCGCTACAACCAATAATAATAATAATGATAATAGTAATAATAATATTAATTTGAACAGCAAATAATACTAATATATGACCTGATCGACACCTCGGCGCAGGTCACTGGTCAGCACGGTCTTCGCTGGAAATGCGACAGCGTTTTCCTCATCAACAACCATGTGGCGCAGTTGAACGACGGTCTAGCGTCGACACGTATGATAAATTCGGTGGTGGGCAGTGACACAATCCGTTAAACTTCGACTATCTCAAAGTTTATGACGGTATAAAGGTGTGCAAAAAATATTAGTGGTTTCAACGTTCAACCCGACTAAATATTAATAGTAAATAAACACAGACTCGGATGACCACGAGGTCGACCTCAGCCCACCAACACGACGCGAACCGGCGGTACGTAATCCGCCTGGTCCAAGCGTTGGCAAAAGACAATGGACTTGTCCCGGCACGAGAGTCATGGACGCCGGCCGGCGTGTGGACACCATGGAGAGGGAACGACTCGTCGTAAACATTCCACGCACATCACGCGACTTGGGAAGCCTTTGGACTTTGTAGATTCGGTGGGAATTCGGCTGCGTTCTAACATTCTCCCCCCCTGTGAGCTGTGCCTTACAAGAACTTGGAAGAACTGGATGGTCGAATTCCAGCGACGGAGATGGAGGTCCGATGCTAATACCCAGATGATGTTCGAATAATAAATAATTGGGTGTATAAATACAAAATAAATACATAATAATAATATAAAATAGTACAAAGAATAGGTAGTACAATAAATACAAAGTAGTAAAATAATATAGTGTTAGGGCTCTCCCCATCCCAACGCCCGGTCTGTCATACCCTATTATAGATGGTGTAATCAAAGGCTTAGATTATTTTTTTATCAGGAAAAAATCATACAACAGATATATATATATATATATATATATATATATTTAATAGAAAAACAAATATTATGAACATATGGTTCGAATAATTATTACATAAACAAAATAAATAACAACTATACAATTTTATATAATTCATCAATCACCCGATCCTAAGGCCCACTCATCGTTAAAAATTATTTAAATACATATAATATAGAAGGTGCCCATAAAAAATAAATAGGTGGGTTGGAACGGTGAGTTGGGTGCATCGTGTCAGAGAGCACAGTGCTTATCTATGACACATCAAGACGCTACAATATATATATATTTTAACTTACTGGTCGGTAATGATACAAATGTGGACGTAAAAGCCACTCAGAATATTGCATCAGGCAATTAACCAATGTGATACGGTGTACACATACGCGTAATTCGCCAGGAATGCAAGTGCTATGTAGATGGCTATTTCATTGGTACACACCCTCAAAATTATATTGGTTGTAAGGGCAGGCGTGGCAGGCGTGAGTGTAACTTGCACACAATCAACGGGCCTTTCAGAGTATCTAGTAAATAACTGGAATGAGTCTGCAGTTCATCACGTGTCACGGGAATTTCAGCCGTAACGGCGTGGTGTATGATTGAGTGAGCCCTAACCAAATTTGTTGCAACATCGGCGTTGCAAAATCACATGGATCAGCCGGGTATGTTAATGAATGCAATCACCAACAGACTCGCCGTGCTAAACAGCCTAAACGGCACATAGCTACTAACAAAATTATAGGATAGGGGTGGATTATATACGACGGGGCATGGCTACAACGACCGCCACCATCAAATCATAAATACGTATACAAGTGCCCAAGGCTTATAAACAGCACCCGAACGTCATCGGCCAGCTTGCTCGACAGTACTTCGGTATTCAGCGAAACCGATGTGAGTGCTAAGGTACGAGTACGCATCAGTACACGCAGCACATGATAGAGATGGGAATTGAGGTAGATCACATAGAGACAGCGATGGAAGTGAAACATCCCATACTGATAGACTTTCGTACGCCTTAAGTGAACCACATCAATACCGAACAAATTGCACCAAAAAAATCAGCATTATGCCATGTGACCTACAACTATGGACAGAGTTGTCCAACAATTCGACATGCTGCCAATGATTTTTGTTATCTGATACTTTTATAATATCATGTTTTTCTAATATATTATTAACATACTTTATATTTTGGTGACTCAACCTTTAATGCCATAATTATAATGTGTCGTTGGTAATAATATTTGCCTGTGGTTCTTCTTTATCGAGCGTAATGACTTTGAACTCAAATTTAAATAGTTTTCCTTGACGCTCACCTGTACAGATTATTGGTCCGTTTCTTGAGAACGCACACTTATTTTTATCTGATAAAAGTATTAAACCTTGATCTAACGCTATACAACACGAGAATTCCATTTATTGTTCGCAAATGATAATATTTTTATACTACCTTTTCTATTTGCTAACAAAATTGAACCGTCGTTTATTCTTACAATCTTACTTGAATTGGTTCGTAAAATAATACGTAGTTATAAAACCAATTTATTTTACCGTACATATGATCTAATGCTTCTGAGTCAAGTAAGAAATGAACGACGGTTCAACGACGTTTTTTAACGATTATGGATCGATGAAATAGAATTTCTTAAAAATGAGAAAAGGCACGTTTCTTTATTTTTATCAGGCATTTTTTTTTATAAAAATTTCAAAATTTTTAAACACGCAGGTGTACCAATAGAAAAATCAATTTTATTTTTTCAAATAGTAACTACTATATTTTTTAATGGATTCCGGTAAAGCTTTTTTTTTCTGAAAATGTTTATAGCCAAATCATCAATTTTGGTTCGCTAGTTTCTTAACTATGGTCTTCCAAAGTTTAGTAAAATATTATGCATTAATGCTTTTAATTGAAATAATTGATATAGGTTTATAATTTACAAGAGCTAAATCATTTTTTCTTATAACTACATTTTTATATACTTAAGTAGTTTAATTGGTAATCTAATGACACTTTCAAAAAAAAAAAACATAAACAATTTTGTTGGCAAACATATAGTTCATTATTTTTTTTTTTTTTTTTTTTTATTGATCTAAAAAAGACATCGGCAACAACGGCCATTAGTCATAGACATTACGTTAGTTACATTTTTTTTTTTTTTTTGTATCTTAAATATAATATTTTTAAATTAAATTGTAAAATTTGTATTTTCTTAAAAAGGTCAGGATTTGGAATGTGGTGTCTGCATTTGGACTGAGGGCTGCGTCTAAGGAGGTTGGGATGTTCAGTTTATGAAGTTCCTCTGTGTATTGTCGGCATTCAGTGAGGATGTGGTGGACTGTTAGTTCGGTACCACAGGTTGTGCAGATGGGTTTTTCGTCCTTAGACATGAGGTAACCGTGGGTTAATCGAGTATGCCCGATACGAAGTCTGTTCATGATTACTCTTTCTCTTCTTTTCTTGAGGAAGTTGGGCTAACTGAATATGGAGTTTTTAATTTTTTCTCAACTTGTTGTTTTGTTCGAGCCAATGTGTTTGCCATTTGATTTTAGTCAGCTCTTTAATTTGGTTTTTTGTGTCTGCGAATGAAGTAATATTTAATATGGGGGTATCTGTGGATTCTGCTGCTTTCTTAGCTTCTTGATCTGCCTTTTCGTTGCCATCTATGTCACTGTGCCCCGGAATCCATACTAGTGAAATTTTGATTCCTGATTTATATGCTAGGCTAATTTTTTGCTGTATAAGTTTTGCTATATCTGAAGTGTTGAAGGGGTTTTTGAGGCTCATGAGTGAGGAGAGTGAGTCAGACAGGATTAGGTTGCTTTTATGGGGGTTTCCATGACCGTGGTTAAGTAATATGTGATCTACTGTTTTGAGAATTGCTATGGCTTCTGCCGTGTATATAGAGCAGCTTTCAGGGAGTTTGTGTTTGATAGAGAAGACTTGGTTTATAATTGCGATTCCAACACTTTTCTGATTTAGAGGCATCGGTGTAGTAACAATTAGAATTTTTGTGTTCCTGGAGTATTTCATTAAAGTAGTTCTTGTAGACCATAGGTGGGGTGATCTCTTTTTTGAATTTTGTTAATTCCAGGTTTATATCAATATTGTAGGACCATGGGGGGGGAAATCGAGGGGTTAAACTTTCGTTATCGCATTGAACTCTATACCATGGTCTTTAGCGTACTCAGTAATTTCTGAAATGCATTTGTTTGCTGGATTATCAGAGTTTCTTGTGATACTAGCAGCGTAGAGTAGTGATTTTTCTTTGTGTCTAAGCTCAGATGGGGGTTCGAGAGCTAAGTTTCGAATGCTTTCAATGGGACTAGATCGGAACGCTCCAATAGCTAGTCTTAAGCTGGTGTTTATAGAAGTATCTATTATTTTTTTGTGGTGGGGTTTGGCTGATTGGTAGATTGTTGCACTGTAGTCAATTTTTGCTCTGATGAGATGTCTGTGGACTTTTATGAGCGTATCTTCGTCCCCTCCCATGTGGTGTGACTTATCATTTTCATGATGTTGAGACTTCTTGTCAATGATATTTTGAGATGTTTTAGATGTTGTAACCAGTTGATTTTTTTGTCGAAATATACTCCGAGTATTTTAATTGTGTTTACGTTCGGGATGAAGTTGTCATTTAACTGGATGTTGATGTGCTTTTGACATCTTTTGTTGGAGAATATAATACATTGAGATTTTAGGCTAGAGATTTTGAAACCGGTCAGTGTTGACCATTTTGCGATGTTGTTTGATGTATCTTGTAAGAAGTGTTGTACTGTTTTGAGATTAGGGCTTTTACACCAGAAATTAAAGTCGTCTGCGAAAAGGTTGGATTTGACAGGAAATGTTATGGTGTTAGTTATGTCATTTATTGCTAAAAGAAAGAGGGTGACCGATAATGACGAACCTTGAGGAATTCCATTTTGCTGGGTGTAATTTTTTGATTGGGCATTTGTAAGTGAGAGTGAGAATTGTCTTGAGTTAAGAAAGCATTTTATGTAGTTAAACATGTTACTGTCTGCTAGTATTTTTGAAAGTATTTGTAACACTCTGTATCTCCATACCGAATCATAGGCTTTTGCAATGTTAATGCTTATCAAACCGAGATACTGATTAGAGTTGAGTGCGTCGTGTATATCTGACTTAATGATAGTGAGGCTGTCGATTGTGGATCTGTGTTTATGGAAGCCGCTTTGCTGGTTAGATAGAATTTTTGTTTTTTCCAGGAACCAAATCAGTCGAGTGTTCACTATTTTTTCGAGAATCTTAGCCATCGTGTTTAGGAGGGATATAGGCCTGTATCCTTCAGGTGAATGTTTATCTTTTCCTGGTTTTAAGATAGGTATTATATTGGCCATTTTCCATTCAGCAGGGATCTGCCCCTTTTTCCATATGTGATTGTAAATGTTAAGTAGGTGTTGCTTTGTCGTAGTGCCCGAGTTATGTAAGAAGCTATAAGGAATTGTGTCGGGGCCCGGGCTTTTACTATTGCATGTTCTCAGAGTTTGTTCTAACTCGTCCATTGTGATTTTGAGGTTAAGGTTTATCTGGTCTAAGTTATTTGGATCGACGGTTGACTGGATTTGTATGCTCTCATTAGGTATCTTTATTTCGTTTATAAATTTTTCTTCGTATAATTTGTCGCTAAAGTTTTCATGAAAGAAGATTCCTATTGTGTCTGCTACTAATGTTTGATTAGTTATGGTACTCTGGTTGGCTTTTATAATTATGTCGTTGTATCGTGATAAGCCTTTTAATGATTTTATTTTTCTCCAAACTTGTGTCGGATTCGTCTTTCCATTGATGGTGGATGTGTATAAGTTCCATGATTCTTTTTTGCTGTTTTTTATGAGGAACTTACTTTTGGCTGTGAGTCTTTTAAGTTCGATGAGATTTTCAGGGGTTTTATTTTTTTTTAAATTTATTAGAGCTTTATTTTTATTGGAAACTGTTTCTTTTATTTTGTTGTTCCACCAGGGTACTCTGGGTTTTTTTGTTTGATTAGTTGTGCCTATTGTCTTTTTTGCAATGTCAGTTATGAGGTTTGTAAAGGTTAGGGTAGTCTCTTCTATATCGATGATGTTGTGGTCAATAATTTTGTTGATTTCTTCTTCTAGTAAGTCGGTATACAGGTTCCAATTTGGGTTTTTTAAATTCCATCTAAGTTTATTTGAATATTTATTATTTGTTTGTCTATGTGATATTTTAATTTTGATTGGAATGTGGTCACTACTATATATTTCAGATAATACTTCCCATTCGAGCCTCTGTGCGATTGATGGTGAGCTTAAAGATAGGTCTATGCAAGAAAAGTTGTCATTTCCAAAATTAATGTGTGTGGGGGTTGAGTCATTTAAAAGTACTAGATTTTCATTTTGTATGAGTTTTTCTACAGTTTTTCCTCTAGAATTGGTGATGTTTGAGCCCCAAACTATATTATGAGAGTTGAAGTCTCCTACTAGTATAAAGGGTTTAGGAAGTTGACGTATAATATTCTCTAGTTCTGGTAGTGAAAAATCAGTTTGATTAGGCAAGTAAATGTTGCATATAGTGAATTTTTCGTTGTGTTCAATGGATACAGCTATTGTTTCGAGATGACTATTTATTTTTATTTCTTTGGATGGAATGTTTGATTTTGTATATATTGTCACTCCTCCGCTGGCTCTATCCGAGGATATTCTATTTTTACTGAAACCTTCGTAATTTTTGAGGTGAGCGGTGAAGTTGTCTTTGAAATTTGTTTCTTGGAGGCATATAATTTGGGGATCGTGATTTTGGATGATGAGTTTTAGCTCTTCATGTTTCTTGAAGAAGCCATTTAGGTTCCATTGAATTATCTTAACCATTTTTATTTTGTGATATTGAAACTTAAGGTTTGTTTTTTTGGCTGGCTTTTTTGTGATGGTTGTGTGTTGAGTGCATGGGTAAGAGAGTGTTAGTAAGTATCAGAAACCACTGCTGAAGCATCCACGGAGGCTTCATTTTCTAATGCTTTAAAGAGCTTGCTTGTTATTCGGGTAATATTGTTTTTAGCTTTAACAGTTAAAAGTGAGGGTCTGATTTTTTCAAGTAGTTCCATTATGTGGTTACCTGTTATTTCATATTCATGAATTGTGTCTAAAGGGTGGTCAAGAGTTGCAATTATTTCTATTATATGTTTAAATTGAGAGAAGTTTAAACTAGTGTGATTATGCTCATTGAAAATTTGTCTGATGGGGTCAAGATGGGTGTCCAAGTCCTCTGAAAAGCGTTTCCGCGAATTTGAGCAGGAGCGATTTTCTGGCTTATTCATTGATTCTATCTGAGTGGAAGGAGATTCTTGATTCGTTGGAGTGTTATTTGATGCAGAGGTTAGTTCGGCCGTTTTAATTTTTTTGTGATAGTGTTTTGACTCTAAGAGGGGTGGCTCTTGTGCAGTTGGGCTGGTGGGGGCTGATGAGGTTGTTGTTGGTGGAGCCTGTCGTTTGAGAGCTGCGGATTCGGTGACGTTGTTCCAAGTTGTGTGATTTTCGTCTGTGGTGATGGGCGTGGGAGAACTGATAAGAGGTTGAGAAAAATCGATTAGGTCGGTTTTTTGATTTTCTGTCGTATTCTGTATATTCAGATACACTGTTATCAGAATTTTTGATGAATTTCTTGCATGAAAGTGTGGTGTGTCCGGACGTTTTACATGTGAAACAGGTTATTCTATTGTCCGTGAAGAATATTCTAAAGTTGGTTTCATTGTGATTGATTACTAGCGTTCCTGGGAGCTTTGGAATGTCATTCTCGTTGATATATATTTGTCTGCGAAAGCTTAGGACATGTTCATAGCCTTCCATGGCTACACCTGCTCTAATATAGTTTATTTGGGATGTGGGTGTGATGTTGAAAGCAAGTAATGCAGCAAGAATTTTTTCGTTTGGAATGGATAGGCAAACATTTGAAATCACTATTCTTTTGGCGGAATTTATGAGTCTGCGAATTTGTATTACGGTATCATTTATTGTGATGGATTTGGTTTTTTCTACGAGGGAGTCCACCGTGTGTTCATTATTCAGGAAAATGCAAAAGCGATTATTGGAGATTCTAGAAACAAAAAGTATATTTTTTGGTGATACTATTTGTCCTATTGCTCTTATGTAATCAATTTGTGGTATGCCTTCGATTGAATTAAAAATAATAGCTTGGTCTCTTTGCGGATTGTTCTCTTTAGCTGTTGCCGTGGCGTAATTAGGTTTTGGATTAGATATGGTTGTTTGTAAATGTGTGGGGTTATTATTTACGGGCTCATTAGCGTGTGCAGTGTTATCTGGCATTTCACCGCTCTTGCCATTTTTATCTGTGTTGCGTGCTGTGAGGTTTACGTCGTTTGATTTGGACTGTCCCGAGGTGGGGATGCGTGATCCATCACCGACGCGATTTGTTTTTTGTGTTGTGTTTGATTTTGGAGAGGTATTTGTTTTATTATTATGAATTGAAGTATTTTTTGGAGATGTTTTTGGTTGTGACGGTGGAGCCGTGAGGCCTGGTCGTCTGTTGTTGTTCATTTTGTGTTTCTTTAACTATATGATGTATATATACGGTTCATATTACCTGTGCGTCTCTGCTCGTCGTAATTGCACTATGCTATCGGGAGCTGATAAAAACGCACACGCGATCGTAAGAGGTACACACGTGTTTCACTGTCGGGAGTTAGACACGTACTGACATTATTTTTATTTTAACAAACAATCATCAAACTTAGTATTATTATTTAATTTGTTTTTATAGGTAATTGTAATTAATTACTTCATAGTTACTTTTCTTACAATATCATAAATTTGGATTCTTTACTACTTATTAGGTGGTTAAAGTTATGATGGCAAATTAATAAATGGTATTCGATTGTTGACAAAATGTCTTAGCCCTTAGGTATGTATGGGGGTTAAAAAAAATTGTGTAAGGAAAAAAGTGCAATGTTTTGTAGTGTTCTTCTCGTAGTAGGATAAACTTCAAATTTGAACCACATAGGTTCCCTATATTGGTAGGTATCGCATGAAAACTGCAAAGTATGAATTTAGGAGTTTAAATTCATAACCCTTCATATTTTTTAGTTTTGTACATTTTTTCGTACTTTGCCTATCTTCCTTTTTTTACAATAGATTTAATTACGATTCTTTATTAGGTGGCTTAGGATACCTAATGGTATTTGATTTTTGTTATAATAATATCGGAAATTTGTGATTAACTCAGATTAAAAGTATGAATAAATTAGGTACAAAACTAGGTATATTGAAATTTACTATTTCTCTAAATATCTTGCATATTGTTTATTTTAAATCACGATTATTAATTAATTCTTAAAGAATTTCAACTGCTAAATTCATACTTTGCATGCGATACCTACCAATATAGGGAACTTATGGTTCAAATTTCAAGTTGTAAAAGTTAGTTATAAGAAAAAATGATTTAGCTCTTGTAAATTAAACCCATATCAATTATTTCAATTAAAAGCATTAATGCATATTTTACTAAACTTTGGAGGACCATAGTTATGAAACTAGCGAACCAAAATTGATGATTTGACTATCAAAATTTTCAGAAAAAAAAGCTTTACCGGAATCCATTAAAAATATAGTACCTAAATACCATTTGAAAAAATTAAGTTGATTTTTCTATTGGACACCTGTGTGTTTAAAAATTTTGAAATTGTTATAAAAAAACTGCCTGATAAAAATAAAGAAACACGTATTTTTTCATTTTTACGAAATTCTATTTCATCGATCCATAATCGTTAAAAAACACCGCGTGCAATAACATAAAATACACCCTGTATAATATCTAATCAATACGCTATATATTAATATATTATATTACTTATTTAATTAAATTGATTAAGTAGGTACATTATATTTTATATATGTTTATACAAGGCCCAAATGTTAATATGTAAATAACTATTAGGAAAATAGTTTTGAGCACAAGTGTTATTTCGTGATTTACTACAAATTTGTAATTTATTACAGTTGCAATAATGTTATGGTATAGGTATTGTGTAAACAATTAATGTAATTTGATTGCATAACAGTGTTTATATTTACAATGACGTGCATACATAGTAAAATTAAGTAAAGTGAAGTTAATAGACCCCAACCTATAAAAAGATTCATTACAATAATTATAAAAGTGTAAAATAAGTGTTATTTTGTATTGGAGTAGGTAAGTATTTTCAACACATCTTAGATTGATAAAAATTGAATTTACAAATAATTCTAATAGTAATGTGACTAAACTGTACCTATGTATGTAGGGCTATATTAAACTTTTGTTTAATGTTATAACTTATCAATTGGTTTATGTTAATCGTTTTTATTTTAAAAAAGTTTTTTTTTTAATATTTACATTTTTTATTGAATACAGACTTTTTACTTAATACTTTTTTATATAATACAGATTTTTCAGTAAATATAGATATTTTATAAAATACAGACTTTTTATTGATTTTATTATTAAATACAGATTTTTAACGTTTTTTTTATCAAATATAGTATTTTTTTTATATTACTGATTTTTTATTAATTTTTTTTTATTAAATAAAGATTTTTATCCAGTATATTTTTATACAGGATGTCCCACGAAGTTCTGTCAAATGAAATAACTTGTATTCTAATCAGGGCTTGAAACCGATTGAAATAATTTCGGTTTCGGTTTCGATTTTGTATACTGGTTTTTAATTTTTATGATTTCGGTTTCAATTTTTCAATACCAGTATTAGGAAATTTTGGTTTCGGTTTCGATTTTGTATACCGGTTTTGAAATTTTACGATTTCGGTTTCAACTTAACAATACCGGTATTAAGAAATTTCGGTTTTGTATACCGGTTTCTAAAATATTTTCAGGGGGCTATGTCGTCTATACAATTATCATTCTTTGTTCCTTATTGTCAATTGTTATATTTTATAGTATTTGCTAGTAACTTTAATTTATGTCATTACTATTTATAAAGCAACTAATAATTTTGCGAATAATGAAATTTTTATCAACAAAATTAATTATGATCTCAATTTTATTATGATTATTAATTATGCGTATTAATGGAATTTACGTATTTAAAAACACGTCAGTTAAAAAAAAAAAATAACGGTTTCCAATTTTTTCAGATTTCGGTTTTGAATTTAATACCGGTTTCCAATTTTTACGGTTTCGATTTTGAATTTAATACCGGTATCCAATTTATTTCGGTTTCGTTTTTGATTACGGTTTCGGTTTCGGTTTTAAAACGGTTTATAACGGTTTCTGAAATCGGTTTTGAAAACGGTTTCAAGCCCTGATTCTAATCAATATTTTTTCATTTTTTTTTTATATATATTCAATAGACTCTTGCACTATACGTATAATATAAACAAAAAATAAAAATTCAAAATAGTCAATTTATAAACATATTGATAAAAATTGATTTAACGTTTACAGTATTTAATTTGAGTGATCCATTGGTGACTTATTTGCGTTTAAATATTCGTTCAATTTACTGCTACTGGGAAATTTATTGTACCCTACAGTAAAAACCAGAAGTCAAAATGAAATTGAATAGGTATCAATTTAACCATACCAGTATAATGGTCATAATATACAGGTTATATCTTATATCATTGTACGCGGGGTTTTTTAACGATTATGGATCGATGAAATAGAATTTCTGCTGAAAGTAGTTTTGGACATTTACATATTATTTCGTACTTTTCCTATCTTCCTTTTTTTACAATAGAATTATTTTGGATTCTTTATTAGGTGGCTTAGGATACCTAATGGTATTTGATTATTGTTATAATAATATCGGAAATTTGTGATTAACTCAGATTAAAAGTATGAATAAATTAGGTACAAACCTAGGTATATTGAAATTGACTATTTCTCTAAATATCTTGCGAGTAGTTTATTTTAAATCACGATTATTAAATAATTCTTAAAGAATTTCAACTGCTAAATTCATACTTTGCATGCGATACCTACCAATATAGGAAACTTATGGTTTAAATTTAAAGTTGTAAAAGTTAGTTATAAGAAAAAATGATTTAGCTCTTGTAAATTAAACCCATATCAATTATTTCAATTAAAAGCATTAATGCATATTTTACTAAACTTTGGAGGTCCATAGTTATTAAACTAGCCAACCAAAATTGATGATTTGACTATCAAAATTTTCAGAAAAGAAAACTTTATCGGAATACATTAAAAAATATAATAGTTACCATTCGAAAAAATAAAGTTGATTTTTCTATTGGTACACCTGCATGTTTAAAAATTTTGAAATTGTTATAAAAATAAAGAAACACGTCTTTTTTCATTTTTACGAAATTCTATTGCATCGATCCATAATCGTTAAAAAACCCTACGTGCAATGACATAAGATACACCCTATATTATATCTAATCAATACACTATATATTATTATTTATTACTTATTTAAATAAATTGATTAAGTACATTCTATTTTATGTTTATACAAGGCCCAAATGTTATTATGTAAAGAACTATTAGGAAAATAGTTTTGAACACAAGTGTTATTTTGTGATTTACAACGAATTGTTCTTAACAAAGGACAAACAAAGGTTTCAAAACATTTTTTTTCAAAATCTAACAACATTTATGAGTCATAAATAATTTATGACCCAAAATAACAGGGACCTTACATTTGAAAAAATAAGTTTTTTTTTTGGGGGGGGGACGGAAAAATATGTTGCCCCGGGGCGCAAAATGTTCAAATACGGCCCTGCCTACCTATGGAGAGATTCATTACAATTATAAAAGTGTGAAATATGTGTTATTTTGTATTGGCGTAGGTAAGTATTTTTAACACATTTTAGATTGATAAAAATTAAATTTACAAATAATTATAATAGTAAGTAAATAAACTGTATGTATGTAGGGATATATTAAACTTTCGTTTAATGTTATAACTTATCAATTGGTTCATATTAATCGTTTTGTGCAGTATCTAAATGCAGTGGCGTATTTAAAATTTACTCCCTCAACGAGTCCAACGGGCCACGAGTTTCACTTAGAGCTAGTAGATAAACAAAGAATTTACAACGAGTATCTAGTTCATGAGTTATACGTATTTACCGTAATTACATAACAAGAGTTGATGCTCCGTTCATTTTTTTATGATTTTATTTCACAATTAGTAATACAATATAAATACTATGCATTTTAAAAGGAATAATCTAATATAGGAAAACTACATATATTTAGAAAACTAGTAATTTAGAATTTCATGGCTAAAAACTTTTCCCGCCAACAGTACCTACATAATACGTGGTGTAATAAAGATAACTGAAAAATTAACAACATAGTTAGTTAATTACATTTAGCACTTTGGCAGTCATTTCGGCTGTTACAACCTACATTAGTCATCTTAAGATTTACTTCGAGTTTGTACAATGATATAAATTTTGATTT
>NC_042494.1:162531921-162534491 GCF_005508785.2 Acyrthosiphon pisum | reverse complement strand
GAAAAAAGTGCAATGTTTGTAGTATCTTCTCGTAGTAGGATAAACTTCAAATTGAACCACATAGGTTCCCTATATTGGTAGGTATCGCATGAAAACTGCAAAGTATGAATTTAGGAGTTTAAATTCATAACCCTTCATATTTTTTAGTTTTGTACATTTTTTCGTACTTTGCATATCTTCCTTTTTTTACAATAGATTTAATTACGATTCTTTATTAGGTGGCTTAGGATACCTAATGGTATTTGATTTTTGTTATAATAATATCGGAAATTTGTGATTAACTCAGATTAAAAGTATGAATAAATTAGGTACAAAACTAGGTATATTGAAATTTACTATTTCTCTAAATATCTTGCATATTGTTTATTTTAAATCACGATTATTAATTAATTCTTAAAGAATTTCAACTGCTAAATTCATACTTTGCATGCGATACCTACCAATATAGGGAACTTATGGTTCAAATTTCAAGTTGTAAAAGTTAGTTATAAGAAAAAATGATTTAGCTCTTGTAAATTAAACCCATATCAATTATTTCAATTAAAAGCATTAATGCATATTTTAATAAACTTTGGAGGACCATAGTTATGAAACTAGCGAACCAAAATTGATGATTTGACTATCAAAATTTTCAGAAAAAAAAGCTTTACCGGAATCCATTAAAAATATAGTACCTAAATACCATTTGAAAAAATTAAGTTGATTTTTCTATTGGACACCTGTGTGTTTAAAAATTTTGAAATTGTTATAAAAAAACTGCCTGATAAAAATAAAGAAACACGTATTTTTTCATTTTTACGAAATTCTATTTCATCGATCCATAATCGTTAAAAAATACCGCGTGCAATAACATAAAATACACCCTGTATAATATCTAATCAATACGCTATATATTAATATATTATATTACTTATTTAATTAAATTGATTAAGTAGGTACATTATATTTTATATATGTTTATACAAGGCCCAAATGTTAATATGTAAATAACTATTAGGAAAATAGTTTTGAGCACAAGTGTTATTTCGTGATTTACTACAAATTTGTAATTTATTACAGTTGCAATAATGTTATGGTATAGGTATTGTGTAAACAATTAATGTAATTTGATTGCATAACAGTGTTTATATTTACAATGACGTGCATACATAGTAAAATTAAGTAAAGTGAAGTTAATAGACCCCAACCTATAAAAAGATTCATTACAATAATTATAAAAGTGTAAAATAAGTGTTATTTTGTATTGGAGTAGGTAAGTATTTTCAACACATCTTAGATTGATAAAAATTGAATTTACAAATAATTCTAATAGTAATGTGACTAAACTGTACCTATGTATGTAGGGCTATATTAAACTTTTGTTTAATGTTATAACTTATCAATTGGTTTATGTTAATCGTTTTTATTTTAAAAAAGTTTTTTTTTTAATATTTACATTTTTTATTGAATACAGACTTTTTACTTAATACTTTTTTATATAATACAGATTTTTCAGTAAATATAGATATTTTATAAAATACAGACTTTTTATTGATTTTATTATTAAATACAGATTTTTAACGTTTTTTTTATCAAATACTAGCTGATCCCGTGCACCTCGTCGCCCATTAAAAATACCTACTCCATATGTATTAATCTCTAAACGTTAATTAACATAATCAAAAAGGGATTATTATTCCGAAAGGGATCCATTATTCCGATGGCCACGCTTGGGTGTGTGCTGTAATTAATATCGGCATCATAGTGTAGTGCACAAAGGTTCAATTCGGTGGTTCGTCTGGATCGAGCACCCATTACTCGCATGGTCCCCAATCTTGTCTCGGTGCTCGTCTGTCTCAGATGAGCGCGCCCTAGACTGACATTCTCGGTCGGTACTCAACCTGGCTTCTCTTTGCTCGTCTGGCTCGGATAAGCGGGCCAGGGACTGACGTTCTCGGTTGGTCCTCAACCTGGCTTCTCTTTGCTCGTCTGTTTCCGCGGCTCGTGTTTCCCGCTTCTTGCGTGCTAGAACTGCGGGACTATTTATCGATCGTTTGTTGTTGGGCATAATAAATTAACTAATAATAGTAGAAATTCTTATAATAGTTGCAATTGAATTCGGTTATAAATATGAATCGTTGGGCACTATAATAAATAACAAACATTTTAAACCATTGGCAACCAATAATTATTATTATTATAGCTTTGAAACCCACGGTAACTATTTAAAAACAAAAAGGTCCATAAGTTTCAAAATATTATATAATTGATTGCCATGGGTAGATGGACACACCCGTACTATATCTGATCCTGTGCAATTCGTTGCCCATTAAAGACCTATAATTATAAACAACACTCATGGTAACCTTGGTAACCATAGTAACCATGGATCATGGTAACCTTAATAGCCATGAAATCTTGGTAACCTTAGTAACCATGGCAACCTTGGTAACCATGGTAACATGGTAACCTTAATAGCCATGAAATCTTGGTAACCTTAGTAACCATGGCAACCTTGGTAACCATGGTAACATGGACACACAGACACACTGACATACATTCATTTTTATATATATAGATAGTATTTTTTT
>NC_042494.1:162506866-162531821 GCF_005508785.2 Acyrthosiphon pisum | reverse complement strand
AATTGGTAAAAGTCTATTAACAGTTGTATTAGGGACATTACATTGAACCACCCAATCAGCTAATTGTGATCTTAAACTTTCTGAGCTGTCTACAATTTTGTTTACATCTATATAACTATTTGTTATACAGTTGCTATAACTATTAGGGTGATCTGTAATTTCATTATCTTGTCCTAAGTTTTGTCTGAAAGTTGATATTAAAACTTCATCATTGTTAGTTGCTATTTCAGGATTTTTTTGAATAATATTTGCTGAAGTATTTAATTCCTCAGAAGTAGATAAAGTATGTATATTAAAATTGTTTAATGTTTCATTTGATTTATTAAAAGAATGAAGAATTTTGAGCTCTTCTTGAATTTTTCTTCTTTTAGTTCGGTAACTACGTATCATTTTAAAATCTATTTGAAATAAAGAAAAATTTAAAAATAAAATCCCTACAAATATATAGGTGCCTATAGTTAAAAATGTATTACATTAATTAAGATAACTATTTTTTAATAATTTACAAACAAAACTGAATTTAATTAGTAATAAAAAATTTAAATAAATATTGGATACCTATTATCTAAAAGTATCGTTTATACAGAATTGGATATAAATTATACCTATCTATGATATTGATTATTTACCTAATACATAATTCAGTGAAAATACGTAACTGCTTTATTTTGTAAGAAATGATTATCTATTAATTAATTGTTATTAAGTATTTTCGCAAATTATTATTATGATATTATTTTTTTCATATAATATGGTGTATACATAATATTATTATCCTTATATCTGGATTTGTAGGATTGTAGCTTTAGGTATCTACCATAAATCATAATTATAATATTTTTAGAGGAACTGATTTGCTAATTAGGTGTTAACTTTATTCAGTAAAATATACTATATAATTTACTGAATACTAAAACTATCATAATTTGTGTACTTATTAGAATTAATAATCGAGAAAATAATTAAAAATTAAATTTAAGTAGGTATAACATTAATTAACAATGTCGACATCATAAGAAATTAATTTACTTAGAACCACAGGTACGACTGTTATTTAATTTATCATTAAAATATCATTTTTATTCACATACCTACCTACATAGAAATTCATATTCTGTTAGGTACTTACCTATACCCAGTGGCGTGGCTAACTAATAATTTTCCAAAGACAAGTTACAAATATCCCAAGTATTAATGCATAATAATGTATTAATTTAATATAACAATTATATTTCAAATTGTTATTAACTACCTATTGAGTATATCATATTTACATTTACTTGGGGACCCACCGGCTACCACCCACTCCTCTATTTAAGAAAAATCTCAGAAGCAATTGCCTCTGAAATTATCGTTCACCACGCCACTGGCGTAGGCCTATAGGCAATTGCCTCTGAAATTACCGTTCACCACGCCACTGGCGTAGCCTATAGGCTATAGGTACCTCACTAGAAAATTATTATTTTTTTTATGTATGTTACCTCAGTTTTTTTCTGCAATATTCTTACAATTTTAATAGGAATTGAATTTATAAATTAGGTAGGCATACACAGTATTAGGTTTATAATACATAGTAACATTTTAATAAATAAATTAAATATAATGATGAAGTGTATCTAATAAAATAGCAAAATAGGGTACTTATCGATATGACTAACGTACGTTGTATGTACTATGTACTATTTAACAGCCGTTAGTGTAAATATTAGTGTAAATAATAGGTAAAAAAAAAACACTGAAAACTAAAAGGCACACGTTTAATGTATTAATCCGCCGTAGGTTAAATTAAATATAAACGACGAACTTGGTATAACTTTGATACTTTAGAGTTAAATTATATACTTACGTACAAACCACACGCGGGGTCCACGACCTACCATTTTATATTGCCTACCTGATAATATACTGCTAAAAGCGAATCTTCTGGAGATCGCTGATTGGAATGGCTATATACATTAAAATATAATATAATTTACACTTAAAAACACCACCAATATCCAACATTAAAGTATAGTTTGCATATAAATATAATATGCATATATCAATCTTTATAGTAGTGAGGGGGGAGGCGTGAACTCATAAAATAGTTTGAAAGGGGGCGTGGACCTCAAAAGGTTGAGAACCCTTGAGTTATTTAATAATAAAACAAAATTCTTTCACATATTTACACAGTAAATTCTTCTTAATACGGACCCTCTATAAGACGGAAAAAATCTTACAATGGGAAACATCAACAGTCCTGCATAACCTTTATTAGGTACTTTTTATTTTAGACTCCCTATAACGGAAATTCCTTAAATTAGTAATAAAAATCAATGGAAGTTTAATTCGATACAATTGATTATCTTTGACGTAATAAATGTGTAGTAGGTATTTCGTCAATTGAATGGAAGACGATTTTGTGATATTGTTCGAGTGTGTTGTCTTAATATTGTGTTATCTTGCTGAAATATTATTTCGATACGACGACCTTGTTATTTTGTTGAGTTTGAACTGGAGTTGCATTACTGAATCGTAAAATACCAAAATTAAAAACTTATAATATTTGTGATTTATTTATTTGAATTTAATTAGCTGATTAATTGTATTCCAAATCGTAGTATTTGAAAGAATGTTCATATCTAAGAAAAAAAGTATTATACAGGCATAATATTTCTACTCACACGATTCATTAAGCTGTGAGGAATTGAAAAAATAATTTACTTATCTTCAATGTATACTTTAACATTGTTGTTATAACATATAATATGCAGGGACGCTCTGACGTACTGAGATACAGGGAGGTTCGTGGTCAACTGACCAATTGGGATTTTTCATTTGCCAGACGGATGTATTAAATATTTTTTTAAATAATTAGGGTTCATTTGGGGATCATTATTTATGTATACTAAAAAAATATTAAACCGCATATTAAAATTCTAATACTTTTTATCATCTTAAGCAAAAAAAAAATCACTCATCTATATAAACAACACCAAATATAAAATTTTTAGATTGGTAAATTATTGTGTAAATTGAGCCACTTTTAATCTTGACTATTAGGATACATGATAATTACATGTTAAAATATATTGGCCTGTGACTCGAGTCTACAGCCCACCCTTAAATAGTTTTCGATACCACGCCTAAATAAAAAGCATGCAAAATTCCAAAGATAGCATGCAAATACATGTTAATAATTAACATGCTAAATAATGAAAAAAAAGTTTTAAATTGCAATGTAAGGGGTTGGAGACTGTAGCGGACCTGTGGAGTGCCACGTGGGTGATTGACGTTAGTGGTGAGGTAACCAGAAGGGTAAGATTAACCACAAAAAAAAAAAGAAAAACACAGTTTTATTATCAAATGCGGCGGTCGTGTATTTATTTCAAACAAAATTGTCACAGACACAAACTAATGGTCAACCAAGAAAACAAAAGGTGAATTTCGTGTCTCAACTCGCGGGATCGTGTATCGTACGTACGTGTATACACGGCGCGGCGAGTTCTAGAAAACAAGTCACTCGTACAATCCGGATCACTGAGCGGCCGGCCGACGGTTCCTCGCGCGGGTGTCGCGCGCTGGCATCGTCCGTCGTCGATTGACGGTTTGTTTGAGAGCCACGGCGCGGCTTCTGCGCAAAGGCTGTTTGAATTCAAACAGCTATTGCGCGGGACCGCGTCATACTCCCTCACCAAACCGCCAACGGCGTTGGTGTTCTGGCCGTTGCGGCGTTTCCGGTGTTGTAGTGGGTCGTGTGTGGAGGGTGGTTGTGGTAGACACCTGTCCGCGGGCACGTTTTCCGGCTGTGTTCAGCGGACGTGATCCTGGTGGTGTCTAGTCTTGTCGGGGCGACGTGGGGGGGACTGAAGTATGTGAGGCTGACCTCCATATCTTCAGTGTCAGCCATGCCTGCGGCCGTCTCTCCTAACAGTTCCGCCTCCTCTTCCGGGGATATCTCCATATCCACGGTTTGGGAGGTGCTCTGGCACCTTTGGGAGGTGCTCACGAGCATAGCGTGTGTGATTGTGGGACCACTAGTAGTGTTAACCGGGTCCGTCGTGGCGAACAGATTGTCGGCCGGTGTACTAGTAGCGGTGATGAGTGGTGAGGTGGGTACTACCCACTAGTGAGGCACTAGTCGTTCCTCGAGGTGTTCCTCGTCTACCGGTGGCCCGGTGGTTGGGTTGCGGGATGCATGTCCGGCACCTCGTTGTGTACGCCGGGCACATGGGTGTTTTTGTAGTCCAGGTTAGCCGGCTGTAGTGCCCACCTGGTTAACTTGGAATTTGTATTTTTGGCTCGGTGGAGCCATGTGAGTGCTGAGTTGTCGGTGAATAGGTCAAAACGGCGGGCCTCTAGGTATGGTCTAAACTTGTTGGTTGCCCAGATTATCGCGAGGTACTCACGTTCTACTGCGGTGTACCTTGTTTGCGTATCACTAAACTTTTTGCTTGCGTAGGCGATTATCCGCCTTTCGTCCGGGCTGTCACCCCGTTGGAAAAGGACGGCACCAGCTCCTATCTCGCTAGCATCGGTCTGTAGGCAAAACGGTTTTCCGTAATCCGGTGTCGACAGTTTTGGCGAATCGTACAGGGCGCGTTTTATTTTGGTAAATGCCGCCTGTTCGGTTTCGGTCCACGACCATTTGGTCCCCTGTTTGAGCCTATTCGTTAGGGGTGCTATGGTGTCCGCGTAGTTGTCTAGTGCTGGGCTGGGGGTGGGTGTCCGACCTTTCCAGCACGCTGTTGTTCTCCTATTCGAACCTAAATGAATAGTGCTCGTTGTGTAGTCCCAGGTGACTTCGTTGTGTACGAGAAAATCGTGACCTAGGAGCATGTCACAGTATAAGTTGTCCAGAATGGCTGCGTTGAAGGTGACCATGAGGTCTCCGATTTTGGCTACGAATGTGGAGGTACCATTTGTCATTGTGGTGTGTCCATCCGCCATTCGTACCTGAGTTGGTTGTCCATGTTGGGGGGTGCCATATTTGTGTGCTATGCTCGGACTTACATACGATTTTTGAGCTTGTGAGTCGAGTAGGGCTATTACGGGGCCTGACCTAAATTCGAGTTCGACCGCGGGGGTCGGAATTTTGTCGAGGCATACTCGTTTAGCGTTATTCGACGTTGGTTGTGATGTATAGCTGGGTAACTGGTTCTTAACCGCGTTATCGGTGCTCTGGGGAGCGGTTTGCACCGCCATTACCATAGCATCCGTTTCGGTTACCTCTGTGCTATTGGTGTATACCGTAAGTGTTGACGCCAATACAGCTGCATATCGTCAACAATAATAAATATAATAATAGGTATCAGATAAGGCACGGCGTACCTACTTACTATCGCAGTAATTAAACAAATACGCGAAATATTATATAATGTGATAATAAACCACACACACACACACACACACACACACACACACATCAAATGACAAATAGTCAGTACGAACAAAACGTCTCGACATATACGCGTGTCAACTTTCTTGTGCGGATTTTTTTATGTCAAGTCATAAGACAAATCATTATAGTTAATTGTTTTTTTTTGTGAATAGCGTGCTCTGCCCTATAGCGAGCTAAACATTATTATCGTCCGCGCAGAAAAATTAAAGTTAAAATTTGTACAAACGAATAACGTGCTCTGCATTATAGCGAGCAATATTATTTATTTTTTATGTGATTTATTCAAATTATGTTATTTAACCGATGTATGTATTTTGTATTTTGTGAAATTATTGTAACAGGAAGTACGCTGGCCAGTATACTCTCCACTCCACAGTTGTGAGTACCATATTATTATATTATATTGAATTCTAAATACCTGTCTCTACTGTAATTCAGCAATATTATATTATTTGTAATTACAAAAATGCTGTGAGCACAATATTATTATATTATATTGAATTCTAAATACCTATCTCTACTGTAATTCAGCAATATTATATTATTTGTAATTGCAAAAATGCTGTGAGCACAATATTATTATATTTTATTGAATTTTAAATACATATCTCTATTGTAATTTAGGACATATTATATTATTTGTAATTGCAAAAATGTTATGCAGTAGGTAGCCATATTATTATATTTTATTGAATTTTAAATACATATCTCTATTGTAATTTAGGCCCATGTTATATTATTATTTATTAATTTGCAAAACTGTTGTACATCAGCCCATAATCCATATATTCTAATTATTATTTTGTTGTTATTTTCAAATCTGCTGTAAATCAGAGCATATTAAGTAATATTACCTTGTTGTTATTTGCAAATATGTTGTAAATAAACACATTATTATTATAAAACCTAGCTACTTGTATTGAACTGTAATAAAAACAAATACCAAGAGTTCTTATTAGTTATTGTACATTATTATTAGTATCACTCACATCTATGAATAAATAATTACGAGACGAATACTAAAATCTACACACAAAACTAGACAGTCAGGATCGTGTAATATCTCTGATCACTCCCGGCTCCCACAGTAAGTGTACCTGTTAATTTCGTAGTAGGGGTCGTTGTGTGTGGTGATGATGACCTGCTACTTAACGAAATTTTTGGTTTTTGGACGGGTGATATATCTGATGACGCCGAGTTTATCGAAGCGCGTTTGACGGTTATATCCCCGTCTGTAATGCCAAACGTTGTGTGTGGTGGCGTGGTTGTGTGTGTGTGTGTGTGAGGCGACGGCGTGGACAATTGTCCGTCGACTCATTTCCCGTTTCCCGAACGCGGCGTGTTCCCGGGGCAGTCACTGTTCCAGTGTGGACCTCCACAGTACCTGCACGGGTTGGACGGTTGCGGTTTTCCTGCCGTACCGTCCCGTGTTTTCGTTTGGTGCGTCGGTTGGGGCGGGCGGGTTTGTGTAAATTTTTTGTATGCCGGTTTCGGTTGTTGCTGTGTCGTGGGTTCATCTGGTGTGTATTCCAGGATTCCAGCGATCCGGCGGAGGTCTCCGAAAGTCACTGGTCTTTGCAACCGTATATGCGTGCTGTATTCGTTGCGCGTTAGTCCGGCTATCGTACCGACTAGCTGTGTTTCAGATAGCCCGGTATTGACGCGGCGCGCGAGTTGATTTTTTTGTGTCACGAACTCCGTTAGCGATTGCATTGTTGTTTGTCGGACGGATACTATCTCAGCCCGCAGCCGACATTGTATTTCCACGTTGTCGAACTCTTCTAAAAACTCGGCGCGGAACTCATCCTAGGTGAAGTCCAGTAGTCTGATGGTATTCCACCATGTACTGGCTGCACCCTTCAGCTGCTGTATGACAATATTAGTCCAGGCCGACCTATCTATGCGCGTTTGGAACAATATCGTTTCCGCTTTGTGGATAAATCGTACCAGGTCCTCGGGTGTTGTTCCGTGGAACTCCGGTAACGAATTTTACGCTGCACATACGTCGTCGTATGGTATCAGCGTCGATTGTTGTGACGCATATGTGTGTGTTGAGGAGGGGGCGTGGTATAAGTTCGGTGTGTCGTCAAAACGTACTGAACGTTCGGCGTGATGGCTACCCGTGGACGGTGATTCGCGTGCCGCGGGGTAACTCGTTCCGTATTCCGTGTTGTTCGATAACACAGGGTGGTGGGGGCGGGTCGGTGGTGTTCTGTCTGGCTGCTGTCTCGGTGCTTGGCGAGCCATACCCATTTCTAGGCGTCACATTGTCTCTGCAATGCGACGTTGGTCTTCGCCAAAGCGGGCCATGCAGTCTTCGAGCATGGTTAGTTGCGAATCCAGACTGTGACCATGCGTCGAGTTTTCCGCCCTTTGTCGTACCTCCTCAATTATGGACCGACCCGTTTGGATCATGTCCATGGCTTGTTGGTGTGTGGGTGTGGGTGTGGGTGTTCTATTGTTGGTGTTGTTCAGATTTTGGGCGGGTGATGACTCGACCCGTATTTGCGCGGTTTATCCGGCGTCGGGTGCCTGGCTTGTTGACGAGTTATTTCCGGTCGACCCAGTGGGTTCCGTAGACGTAAACCGGATTTCATTGGCCTGTAGGTTCATGTCCGCGAAATGCTGGGCTAACCGGATCTCCAGATCGTTTTTCGTTCCCGCTTCCGATAACTCACTCTGTCTACACTCGTAGCGTAACTCCGCAGCGGTCAATTCATTCATATATTTTCCCGGCAAAAAAGTGGAACCCATTTTTACAATGAAAAATCACGATAACGTAAAAACGTAGTACTTATCATTACTATACTCAGTGTGAACATTTATACAAACGTAAAGATTCTTTATTTTGCCATAGCAATGTGCACACTGTATACCTTCGGTGTCATGGCTGACTGATTCTCTATTATCGGCCCGCCGCCCAAGAGTGTCCACCCCCTGGTAAAATCCGAGGGACGTGAACATGGGCTACGTCGGCTTGGTTCAGTGGTCGTGAAAAAAATAAATTGTCTTTTGCAGCGGCGTAACGGCCCGTAGTCTTGAATCGGCGAATCTTGATACAGCGGCGGAGAATGTTGTATGGAAGGAGTCACCAGTGTCGGTAGATGCGGGGGATTTACAATAATATTATATGGGAAATCATAGATTGCCGTGTCGATGCCTGCCGACGGACGCGACGGACACGCCCGGCGGCGGCGACCGGCAAACAGCGACGTAACGTTGACACTGGACACTGCCAATTATGGTGGTCGGGGGACAGGTGTTATATGACAATTGCGTGTTCACTGAACATTTGTAGCGCGCAACACTAATAGTATAGGATGTAAGAGCATATTAAATAATACAATCGGTTTGTGGAAAAGCATTGTTATATTGTGTATAATGTAGGAGCATTTTTAAATAATTTGTTTATAAATCAAATATTTATCAGCAATATCACATTGTACATTTATTTATTAAAAAAATATTATGACCAACCTGAATTGGATGAAAGAGAAGTACTAATTTTCTCAAATATTTTTTGTCTTGTAAAAAGAAACAAATAATTCATGTTATTATTTATAATAATAAAATAAAGTAATAAGACTTCATAGTTATATGTATATAGTTATAGTTATAGCTATGAATATATTCGATGACGTTTAAATATGACTAATTTAATTCAGATATCCACTAAACTATTAGGTAAAATATTAATTACGTCAGATTATTAAAAAAGTATATTGTAGTTAAAAATGGGAATAACTTAATATTTCTAGTATGTTACGTAATATGTATTATGTCAAAGTGGCCGAAAACTGTACAGTTATTAATACAAATCAAACTGTGTTCAGGCGCCCACTCATAACATCATTAATTTTGTACTATTTTATTATAAAACTTCGCTGTCCATTCAATGTTTTTCGTAATAGTCTCAGTTATCTGCTTGATAAACGAATCAGGTTCTTTAAAGTAACGTGATGATTTAGTAATAAATGATTGGAACTGTAAGGAAAAAAAAACATTTGAATGAACCTTTGGTTTTTAACAAAATAAATTGTTCTGTTAATTACCTCTTCTAATTCTTCTTTAGTTTTCATTTGAGACGCAATATAATTTACATATACACCTAACACATATATTTCGCCGCCTTGTTGGTAGCTAAAAATATAAAATTAAAACAATAGGTAATAAGAACTTTCAATTTATTTTAATTTGTTCATACTACATAATATGAATATTGACAATAACAAAATAAAATTTCACGTTAACTCACTATTCATATATATCTGAAATTTTGCAATAAAAAAATTCTTTTGCTACTAAAAATCCAGCTTCATTTAACGTTATAGATTTGAATACTGCGGAAGCGTAATTTCTGGGAATAATAGATTCATCAAGTGACCAATTCAAATATCTAAATCAAAAACAATGTTAAACATTATTGTATTGTCTGTATTAAACGATATTATTACCTGAGTAGTAACGATTCTATTGAAGTAGATCCTAATGCGATGATCATATAATTTCTATCAGTCTCAATATTGGAACGCTGAAAACGTTCCCATAAAAAATTCCATTCTTCTTCACATCCATATTGTATAGCCCGAATCCAAATAGTGGTTTTCAGATCTTTAGGCATACTAATATATTTGGATTACAGTTAGTATTTTATTCAATTAAACTTCGATAAAACTCACATGTTATTATTGTCTGGGTCTATACTTTTCATCCACTTTCTAAATATGTCCAAAACTCGTTGGATACAGTCCTTTGTTTGGTATTCGCAAGCTCTGGAAATCACGAGACTTTGAAGTTGTATGTTTTCATAACCATTAACTTTCTCGTCCATGTTTCTGAATTTGCTATACACACACGACAACATATCCCGCATATTGTTCTGAAACCATATTTCATTAAAGAACGTCCATACGACAAGTAAGTACAACAGGTAAATATTCAAAATCTAATAAAATTAGTATGGAGTTCGGGACATGAACTATAAATAGTTTATGTTTTAATTTATTTTAATGTTTTGGTAAAAAATTCAAAAAATATATTTTTTTATTTAATTATTTAAAAAAAATTGAAGATAGCCTTTTTGTAGAGTTAATTTTTCTGAAAATTTGACGTTTCGACATTTTGATTTCGTTAGTTTCCTGATTTTTAATATTTTTCCTAGTTCCTAGAAAAACAGTGAATTATTTATTCTATTTAATTCTATAGTGGTATGAAATATGTGGCCCGTGACCCGCGTCCTCGTTCGGCCCGCGAACGCTTTTAGTGTGGCTCGCAATAGCATATTATTTTACTTCTTGAAAATTTATTGATGACATTTTAAATAATTATTGTACGAAAAATCAATATTTACATCTTTGTAATACCTATTATTAAATACGGTTATATAATATAAATATATATACATAATTATAATCAATAGATATAATAAATTTATTTTGTTTATTTTGAATTTTGTAAAAAAAGGTGTTTTGTCATTTAACTTATAAATACTAACAAGTTAATATTATTATAATTTTTAATATTTGATATTATAATCTTGTAACGTTTTCTGATAATATTTGATAAATAACTTATTGATTAACAATTATCTGTCGTCTGATAACAATTAAACAATTATTCAATTGATTAAAAATTACAATTACAAAATATCATGTCTACCATTTCATTTTAACAATGAAATAATTATTTCTACTTTTTAGTTTTATTATAAATTCTAAATTCTAAATCGTAAATGTATTTTTAATATTGGTTATATTGTAATAGCTCAATATCTTAATAATACTTATAAAAAAATTACAAAGTAACAAAGATCAACACGTGATTTGAATTTTAATTATTCTCTACTCATAAAAGTAGGTACCTATTATATTATTTAATAAAATTGTATGGGTCAAACAAATTTTGCAGTACCTATTACCTACATAAAAAATTGTTTTGTATTTAATGCATGACAAATTATATAGGTATCATCACAGCATATTGATACGCATCCACCGCTCTTTACTTCGCCTATATCGTAGTTCTCCACTTCTTATTGGCTGTCAATCATATACATACATATATAACATAAAACAAAATCAACCAATGAGAAGTGGAGCTACTGCTCCAAAACTAGTACAACTGTGATGATACCTATATAATTTGTCATGATTTAATGTATGAGTAATACTTTCACGGGATTATCAGATTTAACACAATTTCTTTGAAGATATTCTTGGAAATATGTTTGAACAATTATGAATACCTCACCTACCTACTTATCATTTTTTGGTAAGTTATAATTATTTTATTACCTATTCAACTATATTTTATTATGATATCATTCTTTATAAACATTTGGTCAGTAGTTTGATGCCCAAAGAAAATCAAAAAATAAAACATCAAATAACATTTTAAATTTCTCAAAACATCAAATTACTTAACTAGAAAATTTGTAAAATAAAATATAATGAGGATTTAAATTAAATGGCAAAAAAACTTTTTTATTACAATGTGAGTATTATTTGTTTTAAATTAATTTATACTCAACCCAATTATTATATTATATTGTTATTGTTATTGGAGAATAATCTAAGCTAAGCGGTTAGATTCAATAAGCATATCACTATTGCTTGGTACCTTGCCATTTAATAGTAGTAATCTGTAATAGTACTACTAATCAGTAGTTACCCAGAGTATACCCAGAGTATACCCAGAGTATGCATATTTATGCATATATACAACCATCAGAAGACTAATAGTAGTATCCAGTTCATCTCAAATATAAAAAACGGGGGTAAGTGGATGTCGCTCTGCTGTACAGTAGATTACAAGTGGGTCACTATATAATGGTTGGTATTAAATTTGAATTCAATGATATAATATCATTGTATTAGAAAAACGATTCTGAGCGGAGACGGTATGTCGGTCTATAGGTATAAGACATATTATATACTTCTCTATGGTATTAAAAAAAATTTGACCTATAATAGGTAGGTACTTATAATAAATTCCAAATTAATCAAATCACAATATTCATTAGGTATTTCATATAACGCGTTATACATAAACAACAAACTGTGATAGTATCATAGATATATAATAGAATACTTTAGAAGTTTCATGTACCCACGAATAATATTATACAATCGCAACAAAATAACTAAAATAGTTATTCTAGGTATTTTAATATGTAATTTCGTCCAAATTATAACTTAAAATGAGTATAAAAATAAATTGTGCTTATGTGTTTTTAGATTTTTTTGGTAACAGTGTAAACTACTTACGTGGAATCTTGTTTTAAATTTTCAATCCTTAGATATAAAAGTTGACCATTTTATAAATTTTTAACTAGAAAATAATTATTGAATCTTAAATTTGATAAATTTTGTCAAAATTCGATCTTTAAATGCTTATAAAAAAAAATTGTGCTTATGTATTTTTAATATTTTTCAACTGCTATTGTAACAATATATCAAGAACCTTGCATTAAGTTTTCACGCTTTTTTAAATAAATGTATTATGTATACTATGTATTGTATAACAATAACTGTTAAAACTTTTATAAATAATACGTTTTTTTTGATTTGTACTACTTTCTATTTAAAGAAATGTATTAGGAATTATGATGTAGACTATGCATCAAATGTAAGAACAGTCAAAATTATGTAAATTAATTAACAATTCTGAATATTATATTCTTTAATATTCTTTTAAAGTGAGCGTATGAAGTTTTATAGTATAAAATGTAAAAAATAATATATATTATAATATTCTGTTACTAATTAGTAATTACTATAATGAATAAAATAAAAACATAGTATTTTAAAATTGGAATTTAATTAATAATGTCATGGATTTTATACGGACATTTTTCCAGCCCCCCCCCCCACCACGATTTCAAAAATTTTCATCAAAACGTTACAAAAGGTTTATAAGTCGTTTGTGAAGGTTTGTAAAACAAACATTTTCGTTTGTAAATAAAACCAAAAAAAGTTATGGGCAATTTGGGGTGGAGGAAATTTTATGTTTTTACAAACCTTTACTAACGAATTACAAAGATTGAGCTGAAAAAAGTATCAGTTTTCAAAATTGCACGGGTTTTAGCCATTACTCCAGCCCCCCCCCCCCCCCACCCTGAAATGGGCATAACTTTTTTATGTTTTCTTTACAAACGAAAATTTTGTTTTTACACACCTTTACAACTGACTTACAAACGATTGAGCTGAAAAAAGTTTGGGTTTTCCAAATTGCATGGGTCTAAGCCATTTCTCCAGCCTTTTCAAAAGTAAAAATAAATATTAAAAAGCAGGAGATAAATAAAATTAAAATGTTGAAACGTCATTATTTTCAAAAAAATTAACTCTATAAAATGGCTATCTTCAATTTTTTTTTTTAACAATTTAATAAAAATACATATTTTTTTAAATTTTTTACCAAAACATTAAAATAAGTTAAAACATCAAATGTTTGTAGTTCTTGTCCCTGTGAGTCTTATTTAAAAACCAGAATTGAGACATCTCCTTTATTTCAGGAGATATTGCAATGGGTAAATCCTCACGAGACAATCTGTATGTCTTCAACAATATTTTTTGTACGTATACTATAAGTTATAACTGTGTTATTCGTGGATAAATTAATAGCTCATTGTTAGAAGTCCTAGACGTTTGTAATTAATAATAAAATAAGAAATGCCTTTTAAACTAACTTGGAACACTGCATGTTTCGGAGTCCTTTTCAGTAAATCATCAATCTTCCTCCAACCGTTGAGAGCAGCAAACCACGGTGTATACTCTATTTCATGTCTTAGATATTTCAAAAGTTGGAACGTGATTTCGTAGTCCAATTGACCGATTTGTGAAAAGCTAAGCGAATCCAAGATCAGCTGTACTCGGTTTAACGTGGGTATAGTTTCGTATTTGGATGGATCGTTCAGCGTACAAATGATACCCATCCAGTTTCGTGTATCGTAAAACACTCTGAATAAAACTACAAAAACATATTATAATGAATATAGTATTACTATTATATTATAATTTATCAAACGATTAAAACGATTCGATTCAATAATAGCCCTATAATAATATAAGACCTACCTGTCATCTGCATGTTATAGATGACCCACTCGTTGTCTTTGGCCAATGGCGTAGTGAGGTTGTTGTTTTCACAATTCAACCAGAATGTCGCATTTGTCTGGTTAAAGTCCCCAGAAGTTGTCATAGTGATTGGTATCCACCAACAGGTTTTATTGTCCGTTCCGTGTGATTTGATAGTTAGATACCTTTCCTGCAGCATTAAGTACGTATAGTATTATATTAAAATATATTTTGAAAAACATTAAATCTCATCAACATATTTTAATAAGAAATCCAATTATTTTTGCTCGTGAGTTTACCTGTGACAATGTAACCGTGTCCGCAGAATAATCCCGGACGACATTCAATACGGGATAACCTGTTTGCAACGCCCATGTGTCCATTATTTGTTTCACGGTTAGATTTTTCTCCAAAGTTCCTTGTCGGTGTGCTTCCTCCGTCAATAAGCTCCACAAATCATCCGGTTCGGCATTGGACAATTTGTATTTGTGTATGTAGTTTCTAATGCCTTGTTTGAATGTATTCTCGCCAAGGAACGTGTTCATCATATGGAACAAAATTGCTCCCTTTGCGAACGTCATCGGGTCCATCGAAATTGGTGCTATTTCATCGGGCTTTTCTATGGCTACCGACAACGGGTGTGCCGATTGAAGCGAATCGGGGTCCAAAACGTCTACAAAGTTTTTAACGTTTTTGACTTGGAAATATTTTGAATCGGGGAACAGCTATATAGTATGAAAAAAAATAAAACAATAATATGATTACGTTTTTCCATACTAAATTAGATATTAATAACCGTCTGACGGTTATGAAACTTACGGTATCCACTCCGCGTTGTGCTGCATACTCGGTAAATCCTTCATTCAACCAAAGGCCGGTCCACCATTTCATGGTAACGAAATCACCAAACCATTGATGACACAGTTCGTGAGTCATGAATTGGGCTACTTCATATACGCCAGCAGTTGTGGCCACGTCCGGATCGATTAACAAACAGTTCTCTCTAAATAATAATTATTTAATATGATTTTACGGCGGGGAATGGGTACGACGGTACTAAACGATATTATATGTTACAGTTGAAACTTGAAATCTGTAATATCCAGTTTTAACTGGATAATACTTTACAACCCCCGTTTATTAAAACTGATTTTGACTAATTAAAACTAGAATAATATTAACATCAAGATTAAATGTTTAAATTAAAGAGAGATTGTTAAGTGGATGCCGCTCCCTCGTGCAGTAGGTTACAAGTGGATTGGTGTATAATTGATGGTGTTTAATAAGGAACTAAGACTTTTAAGAAAAAGAACATAGACCTTATAAGCGGACTGTATACGTTTATTTACGATATAGTAACAACTGTGGAGCCGCTCGTTGTGCTCGGTACAATCTTCGATACGCGACTGGTTACATATAATATGAGATAAATAAGGTCTCTGTCAAGACAGCGAACGATAACACGACTCGAGCGCTAACAGATGGTATTAAATTTTAATTCAATGATTTTATACATTTCTATACGAAAAATGATTCTGAGTGGAGCTAGTTTGTCAGTGTGGATATTGTTTATTATATTTATATTGTCAATAGTTAATAGTTATTATTAATATAGTAGTCACTAAGTTGAATTAATATTAAAAAAAATTACAACAAAATAACTAAAATCTTTATTATTTAATATATTATTTTTTCAAAATTAGAACATAAAAACTACAAAAAAATAAACCGTGTTTTTATATTTTTGAGATTTTTTGGTTATAGGATAACCTACTTAATCGTGGAACCTTTTGTTAAATTTGTCAAAATATGTTGTCAAAAATTGAAATTTAAATGCTTATGAAAATAAATTGTGCCTATGTTTTTTTTAATATTTTTTAACTATAATTGTAACAATATCTGAGAAGGTTTGTATTAAATTTTCAAGCTTTTTACCTAAAGAATACAATTTTATTGACATCTATAGAAGAAAAACCCGAAAAAATTTAAAACTGATAACGTCTGTACACATCTCAAAGATACCAAAATGTTTGCTGACGATTTAAAATCTTCCGGATAATTGAGTCAGTAACTGATTGTTTTACCCTCCAAAAAGAGCTAGATGCATAGATTCATCAATGTAGGTAAATGCCAATCTATGTCTTTTGCCCGTAGTAGAAATATTCTTCACTACACGAACTTGATAAACAGGTCAAGCATTAATATTGTTACTATGAAGAAAGACTTGGGTATTTTTTTATGTCCAAATCTCGATTTTCA
Organism: Acyrthosiphon pisum; assembly: GCF_005508785.2. NCBI lineage: Eukaryota > Metazoa > Arthropoda > Insecta > Hemiptera > Aphididae > Acyrthosiphon > Acyrthosiphon pisum. The sequence continues at coordinate 162,515,108 of NC_042494.1, read as the reverse complement.
TTACCATATTGAGGCTGTTTGCTGTTGTGCATTAAAGATGCTCGGCTTTGTCATACGCACTTCTAAAGAATTTAGGCTCTCTAGTTCTCTCAAAGCTTTATATTGCTCCCTTGTACGGCCTCTTTTAGAATATTCTTCCATTTTGTGGTACCCTTTTACGGCAGCAGACTCTTCTTGCATTGAGAGGGTCCAGAGGCGTTTTTGTTCTTCGGCGTCATTTATTTTACAAATTCCACATCCACCACATGATTATTGGCCAGTGATGAATAAACTTGGACTCTTGTCCCTGGCAGATAGAAGAGTTGATGCTAACTTGGTATTTTTGCATAAGCTGATTGATGGACGTATGGATGCTCCCTCTCTCCTTTCTCTAATTAATTTTAAAGTTCCCTTTCGCTTAATAAGGTCTAATTCTCCCTTTGTTTTTCCTTTCCACAGCACCAACTATGGTAGAAATAATCCAATGCATCGTATGATGCGCATTTGTAATGAGCACCTATACTTCTCTTAGTTAGTTCTATTTTGTTGTTGATTTTAATTTTGATACTTAATCTGTTATTACCTATTACTGTTTTTACGTGTTTTTACCTTTGTTTAATTATTGTTTTATTTTTATTGTTTTTTTTGTTTTGGCGTTTACCTATTTATTGTTATAATATTCATATTCATTACTACAAATTGTATTGTACCATTGGGCTCTTAGCCCGTTCATAAATAAATAAAGTCATAAAGTCAAAATCTTTAAAAATTGTATCTAGCAGATGCAAATATAAACATTCAGTGAATATGTCTAATCTATGGTAATTTATTTTAGAGTTACACAGAAAACCAAAATCATTTTGTCGAAAACAGATTTTGCTTAAAAATACCGCTTTTCCATATTTTTTTTTTGTTTTTTCCGACGATTTTGAAAATCATTGGATTCATTTTTCCATCTGAAGTTGAAATTCAAAGTATTATTTCGACTATTTATTGTGTACACAGAAACAAAAAATAAAAAAAAATAATAAAAATAGAAATAAAACACCCATCATTTTATCACAATATATTGATTAATATTGACAAATCAATATATTCATCTCCCCGCTCTAAGCTAGTTTCAACTGAAATGTAAGTGTTAAAAATAAGAAATACAACGTGTGTGACTATAGGTGTTAGAATTAGAACTATAGACGGATTTCTAGACAAACCCTATAAACAAATTAAATAAAAAATAATCAATATAAAACAATATCGACTACCTATATCAATACATTCATCGTTCCAATCAGAATCTAAAATAAAAAACACACATCATTGTAAAATCAATACATTCATCGCTCCACTCAGAATCTAAAATTAGGCGTTATGATTAAAAAAAAAAATTGTTATACTGCGTATACACAGAAAAATAGATGTATTATTAAATCCTCTATGCAGTAAAAAAAACCTAATTGAAATTCGAGGTCATGCATTTGAAATATTCTTTTTTATCTTAATCGTTGATCACACTGTATGTCAACCGTCAGCGGTAGTGTTACGAGACTCGATAATAATATATAAGATGAATAACCAAATCACAATATTATGTGATTGACCATGAACAGTCCTAAAATGACACTAAATATTTAATATAGAGATACGTGGTGCTCGTTGGCAGACGTTCCAAGTACTTGGTACAAAACAACCCATGTGTACTGCAGTATTAATATATTATAGTCCCAATAATCTGTGTACATAATAACCATAATATGCTGAAAATATTTATTTAAGAATCCTTTAGACTATAGTCGAATAAAAATGTAAACTATATTCGTGGAGATGTATCCTAAATTAAAACTAGAAATTCGATTTACAGACATTTTCGATTTAATATAATGAATAATAATTATATTATATATATTAATATAATATCATACAATATTGATAACTGTAAAATACGACGCACTTCAATATTATAGTATTATATTCTACTGGTGTTAACAAATTTTCATTTTACGTACTGAAATGTGGCGAGACCCCAATTCTCCATAGAACCTGAAGAAAAATCGGGTATGGCCGCCATGTCTTGTTTGTGCAGCGGGAATTTTTCATCGAAATAATCCTCGTGGTATTTCAGGATCTTCGGTCCCAAGTTAATGGCAAATTCTGTTTGATTGGCTAAGTCCTTCTTGCATATAATACGGTACTTCACTTGGTCATTTTCACTATTTGCTTCAGTGTATACGAAATCTGACACCATGTATACTACTAAATAAGTAGACATCGGTGGTGATTCTTCAAATTCGTCGACAACATAATCTGCATTCGAAGGGCTATAACAGTGAATCACCAATTTCTATATTATAATATCGTATAAAATTATTCAATTAATTTTACTTTTACGATAAACAGTTTATTCTTTCACTTTATTATCCTGTATAAATTAGACTTACCAGTTTATTTGATTCATCAATTTCATATTACTTATCGAAGTCAATCCTTTTTTATGACTCAACCTTATCTTGAATGTTGCTTTATACCCAGGCTCGTCAAAACAGGGAAAAGCTCTCCGTGCGCCCAATGGCTCGAAATATGCTATGGCTAACCATCTGCGACAAAATATTATGTTTTTACAGTATTAGAGTGTTATAAACCCATTTCAGTTAGAAGAAGGAAATCGTAATATAAGAATTTCTTATTATATCTCTTTTGTACATGTATCTATGTAAGTATGTGTCCATCTATATTATTATTATATGTTGTAGACCATATGGAAAATTAGTTTTTTTTTGCAAAATGACTAAGCTCTTTGCAACAGCCTGCTGTTTTTCAGGCTCATTGCATACAGACTACCAGCAGTTAGGTCTTTATGAACTACAATCATTTTATGGTAACAACCATTTTAATTATTTTATTTTAAGGGTTATTGATGATAACACGGTACATTATATGTAACATGTAAACTGAAAAATCATATACGGTAATTCATTATTTATTACTTATGACTTATTAATTTTTTACTAATATTTGTTATTAAACACTTTTTAAAATATTTCATATTTTTTTTTTTTTTATTGATCTTATAAAAACAACTCGGCAGCAAAGGCCATTAGTTCACAATTATTAATGACAATTTAGATTATATACATCATAGATACAATTATATTTTGTTAATCAAATTAGTAAGTTTAAGAAATTTAAGCGTTATTTTGTTCTGGTCAGGATGTGGTCCGAGAGATGAGTCAAGGGTTTCGGTCAAGTTGAGGTCCATTCGCTCCTGGTCGTAAACATGACATTCAGTCAAGATGTGTTTGACGGTGAGAAGTTGGCCACAGGCTGCACAAAAGGGGGGTTCGTCATTAGACATGAGATATCTGTGGGTAAGTCTAGTATGTCCTATTCTTAAACGATTTAAGGCGGTTTCTTCTTTTCGATTGAGGTTGGAATTATTCCATCTGAAAGTTGTAGACTTGATCTGGTTTAATTTAGTATTCTGGCTATTCCAGGATGTGTGCCATTTTTTTCTAATATATGTTTTTAATGTGTTTTTAAAGTCTTCGTAGGTTATGAAATCTAGTAATGGCGTGTTCGTGTCGGAGATGGCCATTTTGGCATATGTATCCGCGGTTTCGTTACCTGGGGTACCGGTGTGCCTTGGAATCCATGTTAGTATAATTTGTTTTTTTTTTTGTTTAGCTTTGTCAATTTTATTTTGGATAAGAATGGCAATGTCACAGGGGTGGGTTTTGTTTTTAACACTGTTTATGGCGCTAAGGGAATCACTGAGAATTAAAAAATTGGTGTGTGTTGAGGTGTTTATTACTTCAATGGCTTTTAGAATTGCTAGAGCTTCCGCGGAAAAGACACTTTCAAGGAATCCTTGACGACTTCAAGAACTTTCAAAAAATTTACACCGACGCCTCAAAGTCACGCAATGGGGTTGGAATTGCAATCATACTCGAAAATCAAAAGTTAACTTTCAAGCTACCCAATGATTGTTCAATATTTAATATTGTAATGTAATATTTTTTATAATATTTCAATTTAATTTAATATTTAATATTTAAATTTTTTTTTTTTGTTAGTAATATATAATGAAACTATAGTAATTCAATAGTAAAACTGTACATATAATAAATTAATAAGTTATAAGTAAAACATATCTAAATAATAAGATTGAAAAAATGTAGGATTTAAATATAATTCTATGGAAATTATTTTTGAATATTATGCATTGGTTAGAACTAAATGATGGTTTAGCGATTGCAAGTAGCGATAGAATATCAGGGGAATCAACTGAGCCATTTTATTAAAACGACGTCTGTTAGTTAGGGAATTTAACATTGGTTTAGTACTACAACGGTATTCTGCAAAACTTAAAAAGACATTTTGAAAACAATTAGGCCGATCAATGTTAGTTTTTTTTATGAGGATCCCAAATAAATGATGCAAATTCTAGGATTGAACGAACAAGGGAAGTATAGAGCATTGTTAATGTCTTAATATTTTTGAAGTCGTGGGTATTACGGTCAATAAAGCCCAATATTTTAGATGATTTATGACAAATATAGTCGATATGAACATTATAGGATAGAATAGAGGAAAATATAACACCTAAATCTTTTATAAAATGGACTTGATCCAAAAATGACGAATTTATGGAGTAATTAAAATGAATAGGAAAATGAGTTTTATAGAGCTAGACATAGTTACAATTCTTGAAATCAATAGAAAGCGAATGATTTTGGCACCAGTTACTAAAATTATTCAAATTGTTTTAGAGGAATTCAGTGTCTGAGATATTGTTAATAATTTTTAATAATTTTAAATCGTCCACAAAAAGTAAAAATTTGCACGAATGAAAATATTGTGATACATTGTTAATAAATATGTTAAAGACCCGTGGGGAAAGGTGCCCGCCCTGAGGAACGCCAGAGTTAACAACAATAGGATTGGAAAGACAGTTGCAGAATTTTAAAATTCGGGTACCATGAGAGAGATAGGATTTTATCCATGATAGTAATGGGTTAAAACGCCAAAGTTTTCTAATTTCTTTAATAATAATGAATGATTGGAGCCGTCAAATGCTTTATGTAAATCAGTATAAATCGACCTGGCAGCTGTTTTCGATGGAATCAATAAGAAAAGTATGAAATTAATTAAGATTTGTATGGAAGGCCCGATCTAAAACCATATTGTTCGTTAATAAATGCATTTTTAAATATAAAGTTAATTTTTGGGGCGATTAATTTTTCGAAAAGTTTTGGTATTGACGAAAGTAAGGAAATTGGTCTATACTTGATTATATTTGATTTATCACGTGATTTAAGGATTGGTTGGATAAAACTGGATTTCCATTTGAGGCGGAAAAGTAGACGAGTTAAGAGATAGCTTAAATAACAAATATAGGAGAACAGATAATGAGTAACAACAATTATGTAATATTATAGGTGGAATTCTGTCAGGACCTGATGAGAGTTTTGGTTCAAGTGAATAGAGCCCATCAAACACATCAGCAAGAGATAGAGATTTCATACCCATTATCAACAGATGTGTTGTTTAAATACACAATTTGTGGAATATTATTTTCATTCATTCTAGATCTAATGAAATCCCGAAAATGTTAAGGATTAACAAACAACGTTTATTGGATACGTGAAAGATATTTTGAATAGGATAATTTAGATTCAATTTTTATTTTTGAACGTAAATCGGCAAAATAATTAATGTTAGACAAACTATAAAAGATTAAATCGAGTAAAGAACCCGATAAATTGTAATGGCTATTAAATTGACGACAATTATTATAAGCAGCACCGTCTAACACAGTTGCAGCCCGGTTACAGACATGTAACGTGCTTAACTACTACAGTTGAATGGATGGAAGTATTTTGAATAAAACCACGAAGATGATTGTAATATTTGTATTTTTTTATACTCAAATGTAATGATTACGTCTATTAGAATGTTCCAAGTCCAAATAACTAATAGTTAAATTTTAAGTTAGCGAGTTGTGACTAAGTATTTAGCATTAGTGACTTTTCTGGTTGAGGCTGGTTGCCTGGTTGCTCGTATGATGAACGCTTGCCCATCAGCTCTCCTCGATGGGTCCCTGCCCCTTCTATACTTCGCACGACCATACATGGTCATCCTGCGGTTGGGCCTAGCGTGAGATAGTCACATGCTTTTGCACAAGCCAGAAGTCTAACATATATTTATTGTTATTGTGGATTCTGTGGTCTTATTTACTACAACATCGCAATGCCTACCCGGGCATAATATATTTTTTTTATATACGTAGTTATAATATATCTATTGACGCACGCCGCTCATGGTCACGCGCTCGATATTATTATACGCGCTGTATATATAGTTCAGTCAAGGAATGAGGTGTAGAGTGCGTGAGCAGTTAACTTAGCGATTCCTTCAGGATTTTGTTCAGGGGGCTTAGGTTGTAACATACCAAAAGTCCTGACACCTAGGTGGTGACCCGTTGGGGGAGGGGAGTAAAGTTACGCATTTTGGTTATTTCGCTTATATATCGAAAACGGTGCATCGGAGGGAAATTTTTTTTATAACAAAATAAAGCTCATGAAATTATATAAAACTTTTATATTTTATGTTTTTTTCGAATTCTTAACCGTTATCGAGATACACCTTCAAAAAAAGTAGAATATTACAAAATAAAATCATTTTACCTCACTATATTCGTCAAACAATCCATCATATTGTCTACCATATTCGTTTTTTTTTATTTTTACTTTGCAACACCTCTCCTTGGATATGAAAAAAATGTTCCTACATTACAAAATTTGAAAGTTGGCAACACTAGTCATGACTCTCCCCAAAAAAACATCAAGATTAGGGCCTTCGTGTTTATTTAAAAAAAAATATATGCAGAAATTGCGTTTTTACTTTTTTTTTCAATTTATCCTTGCAATAAAAGTGTTATACAACATATTATATTACATATTCTACTTTTATAAATTTAAAGTACATCACCATTTGTTCATAAAATAATAATTTAAATCCAACTTCTCAGAATATTAATAGCAATTATAAACTTAATGATTGACTATAATATTGTTAGCTAGTAATAAATATATATATAACAGTAAATAATTTTAAATGTTTGAGTGTTCGACTTGTCAATCCGTTACCCGTATGTCTATATAATATGTTATGCTTGCTACGGCATAGCTAATCATTAATTCGGGTTCTAATAATTACTTGGTACAAAATACTATGATACACACAACGTTAGACATTTGATTCCGTGTTTCTTAAAATAGTACTCGGAGTCAGAAATTATCAAACAAGCAGCAATGACCTTTTATAACCCCTCCTCTAATTACGACCTGGTTGAAAAGGCTGGGAAGATGTGTTTCTTGAAATGGTATCGCAAAATGACCCAAATTTTGGGTCATTCGTTAACTGGACTAATACGATATTGTAGCACTATTACTACTACAGTACTACTACACACGTAGGTACTGTATGTGCGGTACCATCGATATTATTATTATTAATGTTACCTACGCGAGCGTGTATATATTTATATTTTTTATATTAATGTGTCGAGTTTTCAGTTTGTAACTTCCAAGACTTTGAATATTTTGTTAATTTTACTTAAAATTGTGGAATTTGAAGGTGAAGATAGACAAGAGCAGGTGGAACATTTCCAAGCAGTAGGTATAATAGTTCCATTAGATTGAGAGAAACAGTTAGCATGAATACTAGATTTTTACAAGAAGAACAAGTAATGAATGAAGCATTAAGAGTCATTGCTTTTAATCATATATACAAGTTGATAGAAGAAGGCATGTTAAGGAACGATTCTAGTTTAGCAGCCAATCGATTTTTTAAATTTTTTTTTTTCAAATTGTGTGCTTTAGGGTGCTTTATAAGAACATAAAAAAAAAGCCCGTGCAAACTTTGTTTTTAAGTTATTGGTGAAATACTTCAAAAACTAAATTTTTTCGTTGCGCGCATTTTTTTTTTTTAAATAAATACTTAGAATAGAATATTTTTAAATTTTTTTTTCAAAATGTGTGGTTTTTAATGCTTAATAGATTGGTGAAATCAAAACTTACCTATCATACTTACTTTTTTGCACGTCAACATTGAAAATAATATTGTTTGCGTGTAGTATGGGCAAGCCTATACGCGTGTTGTGGCACTCGTCGCTACGCTCCTCGGCGCCGTCGCTCCACTCCGTAAATCGAAAATATCCCTCGACTTGCACAACTTTAAAAGTAAGTATGATAGGTAAGTTTTGATC
>NC_042494.1:162505544-162506766 GCF_005508785.2 Acyrthosiphon pisum | reverse complement strand
AGCGGGCCCAGTTGTGGCCCAGTGGTGGTTTACACGGCAAATAGGGGGATATTTTCGATTTTAATGTCCGAGCGAACGTAGCGAGCGAGTGGCCACGCTTGCAATAAACGTATACTTTAAATACAATATTTTTGAAAACCTATGTTCACCCGTGGTGGTTTACACAGCAAATAGGGGGATTTTTTCGATTTTAATGTCCGAGCGAGCGTAGCGAGAAATCAAGTATTATAGATATTTAAGGGTTATTATATAAAGTTAAAACTTCAATTAGCTATAACTTCGAGAATAACTTCGTGCGCCAAATTCTGATTTCACCAACATTTTTTTTACCCAAAAAATGAATAATCCCCCCCAAAAAAAACCCAAAAAAAGGGGTGTCCCGTAAAGGAGAAAAGTTCCGTTTTTCTTTACGTCCAAGAAAATTACTGGGGAAATTTAAAATGATACATCAAAGTAAAAACACATTCAAAAATTTGCATTATTCTTCGGACGAAAATTAACTTAATTTAGATATTTTTGAAATAAAATTAACTTGAAGTTAACACGTTAATCTTGAAAAAAAAGTAGCTTATTAAATTAAAAGTTAATTTGAAAAAAACGTAACAAGTTAATTAACTTAATTAAAATTAACTTAACGTTTTAACTTAATTTTAATTTTTAACTCGTTAATGCCCAGCCTTGCTATTTGTATTACATTATACATATTATTATAACCTAATTTCACAAATGCTACTAGTCAGTGGCGTGACGAAGGACTTTATTTGAGACACGTGCCTCAATTTAAAGAATGGTGGGTGTCCTGGAGACTAGAGACATTTCACATATTATAATCAGTGGTGTATTGGAGCGTATACGGGAGTATACGGCGTATACTCATAACAATATTTATGAAGAAAAATGCAATCCGTGAAAAAAATATTCATTTTATAGTTATACGGTGGGTAAATGTTGAGTATACGGTTAATGGTGACAAATGGAAAAGGGTATATTATTTTATTAATTTATTGTTTTTAAAAATTTTAAATTGGATTTTTAAATTCTGTGTTTTAAAATTAAAAATTATATTTTACGATTGAATATTACTTATTAGGTCGTATACGGTATGCAGTATACTCGTTGGTAAAAAATCTGGAGTGGCAAAATTACTTTAAGATAAATACCCTTCAAATTTTAACTGGCATTGCCTATAAATCATAGTTTAGAACACGCTGTCAATGATACA
>NC_042494.1:162501391-162505444 GCF_005508785.2 Acyrthosiphon pisum | reverse complement strand
CCCTCAATATATAAAATCTATACCTTATACAAAATATAGAACAAGACGTGATAACAATATTATAAAACTTGTTATTATTTAGGACGCCGGTCCGTTATGACCGTGCTGTCTCATCGTGTCTACTAACACCACGGTCGACGTTCTGGCGGTTGACATACAGTGCGTTCAACGATTAGGATACAAAAGAATATTTCGAACGCATGACCTCAAATTTCAATTAGGTTTTTTTTACTGCATAAAGGATTTAATAATACATCTATTTTTCTGTGTATGCGCACTATAACAATTTTTTTTTGAATCTTAACACCTAATTTTAGATTCTGAGTGGAGCGATGAATGTATTGATTTTACAATGATGTGTGTTTTTTATTTCAGATTCTGAGTGTATTGATATACTCGATATTCTTTTATATTGATTATTTTTTATTTAATTGGACAATAGGGTATGTCTATAAATCCGTTTATAGTTCTAATTCTAACACCTATAGTCGCGCAAGTTTCATTTCTTATTTTTAATACTTGCATTTCAGTTTAAACTAGTTTAGAGTGGGTAGATGAACATATTGATATGTATATTCAATATATTGTGATACAATAATGGGTGTTTTCTTTTAGTTTTTTTATTTTGTTTTATTTTTTGTGCCTGTGTACACAATAAATATTCGAAATAATGCTTTGAGTTTCAACTTCAGATGGAAAAATCGTCGGAAAAACAAAAAAAAATGGGATTTTTACGCAAAATCTTTTTTCGACAAAATTCTCTGTGTAACTCTAAAACAAATTACTATAGAATAGTCGTATTCGCTGAATGTTTATAATAGCATTTGCTAGACACCATACAATTTTTAAAGGAGTTTAGTATCTTTTGAGCTGTGTAAGGACGTTATCAGGTTCAAATTTTTTTGGTTTTTTTTTTCTATAGATGTCAATAAAATTGTATTCTTTAGGTAAAAAGCTTGAAAATGTAATACAAGGCTTCTCAGATGTTGTTACAATTATAGTTAAAAAATATTAAAAAAACATATGCACTATTTATTTTTATAACCATTTAAATTTTGATTTTTGACAACATATTTTGGCAAATTTAACAAAGGGTTCCACGCGGAAGAAGGTTATCCTATAACCAAAAAATCTCAAAAATATAAAAACACGGTTTATTTTTATGTAGTTTTTATGCTCTAATTTTGAAAAAATTATATATTAAATAACAAAGATTTTAGTTATTTTGTTGTAATTTTTTTTAATATTAATTCAACTTAGTGACTACTATATTAATAATAACTATTAACAATATAAATATAATAAACTATATCCACACTGACAAACTAGCTCCACTCAGAATCATTTTTCGTATACAATTGTATAAAATCATTGAATTAAAATTTAATACCATCAATTATACGGTGATCCACTTGTAACCTACTGCACGAGGGAGCGGCATCCACTTAACCATCTCTCTTTAATTTAAACATTTAATCTTGATGTTAATAATATTCTAGTTTTAATTAGTCAAAATCAGTTTTGATGAACGGGGATCGTAAAGTATTATCCAGTTAAAACTGGCTATTACAGATTTCGGGTTTTGACTGTAACATATAATATCGTTTAGTACCGTTGTACCAATTCCCCGCCGTAAAATCATATTAAATAATTATTATTTAGAGAGAGCTGTTTGTTAATCGATCTGGACGTGGCTATAATTAATGACGTATATGAGGTAGCCCAATTCATGACTCACGAACTGGCTCATCCTTGGTTTGGTGATTCCGTTACCATGAAATGGTGGACCGGCCTTTGGTTGAATGAAGGATTTGCTGAGTATGCAGGTCTCCGCGGAGTGGATTTCGTAAGTTTCATAACCGTCAGACGGTTATTAATATCTAATTTAGTATGGAAAAACGTAATCATATTATTGTTTTATTTTTTTTTTCACACTATATAGCTGTTCCCCGACTCAAAATATTTCCAAGTCAAAAACGTTAAAAACTTTTTACGTGTTTTGGACTCCGATTCACTTCAATCGGCACACCCGTTGTCGGTAGCTATAGGAAGCCCCGATGAAATAGCAACAATTCAGGGGGACCGGATAGTGTACGCAAAGGGACCAATTTTATTGCATATGATGAACACGTTCCTTGGCGAGAATACGTTCAAACAAGGCATTAGAAACTACATACACAAACACAAATTTTCCAATGCCGAACCTGATGATTTGTGGAGCTCATTGACGGAGGAAGCACACCTACAAGGAACTTTGGACAAAAATCTAACCGTGAAACAAATAATGGACACATGGACGTTGCAAACCGGTTATCCCGTATTGAATGTCGTCCGGGATTATTCTGCGGGCACGGTTACATTGTCCCAGGTAAACTCACGAGCAAAAATAATTGGATTTCTTATTAAATATGTTGATGAGATTTAATGTTTTTAAAAATATATTTTAATATAATACTATACGTACTTAATGCTGCAGGAAAGGTATCTAACGATCAAATCAAACGGTACGGACAATAAAACCTGTTGGTGGATACCAATCGCTATGACAGCTTCTGGGGACTTTAACCCAGACAAATGCGACATTCTGGTTTAATGGCGAAAATAACAACCTCACCACACCATTGGCCAAAGACAACGAGTGGGTCATCTATAACATGCAGATGACCGGTAGGTCTTATATTATTATAGGGCTATTATTGATTCGAATCGTTTAATCGTTTGTTAAATTATAATATAATAGTAATACTATATTCATTATATGTTTTTGTAGTTTTATTCAGAGTGTTTTACGATACACGAAACTGGATGGGTATCATTTGTACGCTGAACGATCCATCCAAATACGAAACTATACCCACGTTAAACCGAGTACAGCTGATCTTGGATTCGCTTAGCTTTTCACAAGTCGGTCAATTGGACTACGAAATCACGTTCCAACTTTTGAAATATCTAAAACACGAAGAAGAGTATTTACCGTGGTTTGCTGCTCTCAGCGGTTGGAAAAAGATTGATGATTTACTGAAGAGGACTCCAAAACATGAAGTATTCCAAGTTAGTTTAAAAGGCATTTATTATTGTATTATTAATTACAAATGTCTAGGACTTCTAACGATGAGCTATTAATTTATCCACGAATAACACAGTTATAACTTATAGTAAACGTACAAAAAATATCGTTGAAGACATACAGGGTGTCCCGTGAGGATTTACCATTGCGATATCTCCTGAAATAATTCTCTGAAATTATATCTCAATTCTAGTTTTTTAATAAGACTCACGGGGACAAGAACTACAAACATTTGATGTTTTAACTTAATTTAATGTTTTGGTAAAAAAGTTAAAAAAAATATATATTTTTATTGAATTGTTAAAAAAAAAAAATTGAAGCCATTTTGTAGAGTTAATTTTTCTGAAAAAATGACGTTTCAACATTTTAATTTCATTAATCTCCTGATTTTTAATATTTTTTTATTACACCTTGGGTATGATTATATATTTTTATCTATAAAAGTCATAGAGATAATCATATGATCGATATAGGTATACTTTTTTGGCCTCAATTTATTCATATAGGTAATTAATTGTATTCATTACCGGTAAGACGTTATGTTCTATCCATGTTTTTATTATCTATGTTGTGGTTAAAATGTGGTGGCCATATTTCTAGTTAGCAATCAATAGTGACTGGTGACCAGAATATTACAATAATTTTTAAAAATTACAATATTATATGTATAAAAAAACCACGGACATTTCTCCAGCCCTTCTCCCCTAATATCGAAAATTTTCATCAAAACGTTTTTTTTAAGTCATTTGTAAAGAAAACATAAAAAAGTTATGGCCGTTTCAGGGTGGGGGAGCTGGAAAAATGGCTAAAATCTGTACAATTTGGAAAACCCAATCTTTCTTTAGCTCAATAGTTTGTGAGTCATTTGTAAAGGTGTGTAAAAACAAAATATTAAAAGTGGCATTCGGGGACTGCCGCGATAAAGCTATTGCATATTAAATAAATAAAAAGTTGATATGATTTTAAATTTTTTTATTATTCTATTT
>NC_042494.1:162499792-162501341 GCF_005508785.2 Acyrthosiphon pisum | reverse complement strand
TTTGGAAACCCAAACTTTTTTCAGCTCAATCGTTTGTAAGTCATTTGCAAAGGTGTGTAAAAACAAAATTTTCGTTTGTAAAGAAAACATAAAAAAGTTATGCCCATTTCATGGTGGGGGGGGGAGGCTAGAGTAATGGCTGAAACCCGTGCAATTTTGAAAACCGATACTTTTTTCAGCTCAATCTTTGTAATTCGTTAGTAAAGGTTTGTAAAAACATAAAATTTCCTCCACCCCGAATTGGCCATAACTTTTTTTGGTTTTATTTACAAACGAAAATGTTTGTTTTACAAACCTTTACAAACGACTTATAAACCCTTTGTAACGTTTTGATGAAAATTTTCGAAATCATGGGGGGGGGGAGGGCTGGAAAAATATCCGTATAAAAACCATGACATTATTAATTAAATTCCAATTTTAAAAAACAATGTTTTTATTTTATTCGTTATAGTTATTACTAATTAGTAACAGAATATTATAATATATATTATTTTTTACAGTTTATACTATAAAACTTCATACGCTCACTTTAAAAGAATATTAAAGAATATAATATTCAGAATTGTTAATTAATTTACATCATTTCGACTGTTCATACATTTGATGCATAGTCTACATCATAATTCCTAATACATTTTTTTAAATAGTAAGTAGTATAAATCAAAAAAAACGTATTATTTATAAAAGTTTTAACAGTTATTGTTATACAATACATAGTTTACATAATACATTTATTTAAATGGAAGCTAATAAATAATACATTTACAATAAAAAGTATATATTATTTAGAAATATTTGTACAGTCTTTCTTATAAAATATTAATTATATTTCTTTCTTTAAGAGAAAAATTCTAATTACAAATAATACAATATTGTAGAATAATGTTGAGTTCTTTTTTAATTTGCACTTATACATTATCTCAGTGTAAGTGAGAAACTTACTTTTGGCCATTTCCTAATTTTAATTCAATAACATTCTGTTATAATTAGCCCTATTTGTCAAGGCTGGGCAAGTTAACGATTTTTTTTTTAACTCGTTAAGTTAAGTTAAGTTAAAAGTTACTCGTATTTTTTTTCGTTAACTCGTTAAGTTAAAAGTTAAATTTAAAAAAAAAGTAACTTAACTTAGTGTTAAGTTAAAATTTGGTAATTTGCAAAAATAAAAATTCCAGACACATAATATGGTTTGTTGGATAGTTTTTCTGGTATATTTCTACTTTACGGGACACCTTTATTTTTTTTTTTTTTTTTTTGATACTTATGTAGTTAAGTAGGTACGCTGAAGACGATGGTGAAGTTAGAATTTGGGGCTCAGACTTAGTTTCGAAGTTTTGTCACTTCAAAGTTAGTATATAATAGGTACGTTTGATAACTTATAAATGTCGCGTCTCCAAGCGGGCCCAGTTGTGGCCCAGTGGTGGTTTACACGGCAAATAGGGGGATATTTTCGATTTTAATGTCCGAGCGAACGTAGCGAGCGAGTGGCCACGCTTTGCAATAAACGTATACTTTAAATACAATATTTTTGAAAACCTATGTTCACCCGTGG
>NC_042494.1:162494991-162498900 GCF_005508785.2 Acyrthosiphon pisum | reverse complement strand
AATCTGGAGTGGCAAAATTACTTTAAGATAAATACCCTTCAAATTTTAACTGGCATTGCCTATAAATCATAGTTTAGAACACGCTGTCAATGATACAATGAAGGATATAAATGCAACTAATCATTTCAAAAGTTTTATTGATTCACTATATTATGTATTATACAATAATTCCCCAAAAAACAAAAATGAGATAAAGGATATTTGCAGTGAACTTGATATTGAGTTCTCTGCAGCAAGACCCACCCAGGGCAGAATTGCACAGATGGACTTCATGCACATTATTATTACGATTCGAACCTAACATCAATTATTATATTTTGGGTAATGTCGCAGTACCTTTATTAATAAATTATAATATTTATTCTACATTTAATATATCAAAAAGTACAAAAATACAGTCCACTCAAATTTATTTCCTCGCCGGAACAACATTGATCTTAGAAATGCATAATTGTGTTCAAACATTTCCGTGTTCGACAGCCGCGTGTGAAGGGGCTTTAGCCTTTTAAATATTATTTCTAATGATCTTCGAATAAGATTAACTGTTGAAAATATTTCTTAATTGATGTTTATTAAAATAAATGGACCTCCATTACATCTTTGGAAACCGGAAATCTATATAAAGTCATGGCTAGTGCGTCATAGATCGGCGGACGATGAGATCTCGAGATGCAAAAAAAATCAAAGAAATATTGAAACTCAAAGGATTTGGTATATTTTGTAACGTAATATTTGAACAATAAAAATGTTAACATATAATTTATGAGTTTATATTTTTTTAAATTGTTGGTTGATACTGAAAAATAAGTACAATACCTACAGATTTTATAATATAATCAATGGGTCATAAAATAATTAGCTATGGGCTGTGTGTTTGATATGCCTTCCTTAGACTAAAATATATACAGGGCCTTCAACCTAAAATCAGAGTGAAAGATCACAATGAGAATTTACTCATAAACAGCAGCATTTCTGAACATTATATCATATCAAAACCTAATTAATCCAAAACAAAAATTAGATTGACTAATACTCAAAAACAAATTTTGTCAACAACAAAAAAAAAAACCCCAATAATAGCTATTACATTATTAGTTTTATAATATAAAAATGTTTTAATTTAATAATGAATAATGGACAATATAGTTTTTAATTTTTTTTCTGAAATTCTCATTAAGATTCTCAGAGAAATACAATGCGCTTACCCACTACCCAGGATTTTGTATCTACACATATTCAAGTCATAAAAAAATTATGGGATATCCCTATTTTTTGGTTAAGATTATTGAATTGGTAGGTATTCATAAAATTCCTATATTATTAGAGATCTATCAAAATCCATAATACTCAATACATAAAATTCATAATTTACTAAATAACTAAATCTAAGACATTAATATTAGTCAGGTAAGTACCTGGTTAATTACAACCAAAAATTTATTTTTATATGCTATAATTTACCATTTACATTTTAGATTCT
Organism: Acyrthosiphon pisum; assembly: GCF_005508785.2. Classification (NCBI taxonomy): domain Eukaryota; kingdom Metazoa; phylum Arthropoda; class Insecta; order Hemiptera; family Aphididae; genus Acyrthosiphon; species Acyrthosiphon pisum. Next base: position 162,497,420 of record NC_042494.1, on the reverse strand, counting down.
GAGTGAAACGATGAATGTATTGATTTTACAATGATTTGTGTTTTTTTTAATTTTTCAATTTTTTATTTTTGTGCCTGTCATCACCTTTTAGGACAGTAAAAATGCTTAGATTTTCTTCAATAGTATCTTTTCTGATAGGAAAGTGAATCTAGTTGGTACTTTGGGGGGGGGGGTCAAAAGTAAAAATATCCCAGTAGTTTTCAAAAACGCCGTGAAAAACACAAGAAAAATTTAGGAAAAATAGTAATTTTTACTTTTAAATCTGTTTTCGAAAAAATTGATTTTGGTTTTTGGTGCAACTCTTAAACAAATGACCGTAGGTACATTAAATTTTGACTTAATGTTTATATTAGAATTTTTTATACACTATAACATTTTCCAAATATTTTGACTTATTTTGAGCTCTTAACAGATATTTTAAGTTTTTTTTTTATTTTTTTTTTCTATGAATATCGATAAAATTTTATTCGTTGGTTAAAAAAGCTTGAAAATTTAAATCCATTGACACATTTTTCATAAGCACTTAAAGTTCAAATATTGACACTATACGTAAAAATGACGAAAATTTGCAAATTATTTTGAGTTAGAAATTCATAAAAAATGTTCTTTTTAAATCTAAGATTTGAAAATATTATACAAGATCATTCATAAGTTTGTCTATCTTTATCAAAAAAAAATGGTCTACAAAAAGTCAAATTAAATTTTTATGAGCGTTTGAAATTCATATTTTTACAACATTTGATATTCACTCGATTTCTCATGTGACGATTTCCTTATTTAATTGTAATTAAAAAACGAATGACTGTAAATATTTGAAAATTTCACTGAATGTTAATATTTTTATTTTTTATACACCATAAAATTTTGAAAATATTTTGATTTTTTTTGAGCTGTTTTCGGACATTGTCAGTTTTCAATTTGTTTAGTTTTTTTTTCTATAAATATCAATAAAATTTTGTTTGTTGGGTAAAAAAGCGTGAAAACTTAATGCAAGGTTCCTGATATATTGTTACAATAGCAGTTGAAAAATATTAAAAATACAAAAATACATAAGCACAATTTTTTTTTATAAGCATTTAAAAATCGAATTTTGACAAAATTTATCAAATTTAAAATTCAATAATTATTTTGTAGTTAAAAATTTATAAAATGGTCAACTTTTATATCTAAGGATTGAAAATTTAAAACAAGATTCCACGTAAGTAGTTTATTCTGTTACAAAAAATCTAAAAACACATAAGCACAATTTATTTTTATACTCATTTTAAGTTATAATTTGGATGAAATTACATATTAAAATACCTAGAATAACTATTTTAGTTATTTTGTTGCGATTGTATAATATTATTCGTGGGTACATGAAACTTCTAAAGTATACTATTATATATCTATGATAGTATCACAGTTTGTTGTTTATGTATAACACGTTATATGAAATACCTAATGAATATTGTGATTTGATTAATTTGGAATTTATTATAAGTACCTACCTATTATAGGTCAAATTTTTTTTAATACCATAGATAAGTATATAATATGTCTTATACCTATAGACCGACATACCGTCTCCGCTCAGAATCGTTTTTCTAATACAATGATATTATATCATTGAATTCAAATTTAATACCATCCATTATATAGTGACCCACTTGTAATCTACTGTACAGCAGAGCGACATCCACTTACCCCCCTTTTTTATATTTGAGATGAACTGGATACTACTATTAGTCTTCTGATAGTTGTATTCATTTATAAATATGCATACTCTGGGTATACTCTGGGTAACTACTGATTAGTAGTACTATTACAGATTACTACTATTAAATGGCAAGGTACCAAGCAATAGTGATATGCTTATTGAATCTAACCGCTTAGCTTAGATTATCCTCCAATAACAATAAGAATATAATATAATAATTGGGTTGAGTATAAATTAATTTAAAACAAATAATACTCACATTGTAACAAAAAAGTTATTTTGCCATTAAATTTAAATCCTCATTATATTTTATTTTACAAATTTTCTAGTTAAGTAATTTGATGTTTTGAGAAATTTAAAATGTTATTTGATGTTTTATTTTTTTATTTTCTTTAGGCACCAAACTACCGACCAAATGTGAATAAAGAATGATATCATAATAAAATATAGTTAAATGGTAATTAAATAATTATAACTTACCAAATAATGATAAGTAGATAGGTAAGGTATACATAATTGTTCAAACATATTTCCAAGAATATCTTCAAAGAAATTGTGTTAAATCTGATAGACCTGTGAAAGTATTACTCATACCTACATTAAATCATGACAAATTATATAGGTATCATCACAGTTGTACTAGTTTTGGAGCAGTAGCTCCACTTCTTATTGGTTGATTTTGTTTTATGTTATATATGTATGTATATGATTGACAGCCAATAAGAAGTGG
>NC_042494.1:162492439-162493511 GCF_005508785.2 Acyrthosiphon pisum | reverse complement strand
ATGGAAAGTAAAGACCCAGACAATAATAATATGTGAGTTTTATCGAAGTTTAATTAAATAAAAATACTGTAATCAAATTATATTAGATTGCCTAAGGAACTGAAAGACACTATTTGCATTCGAGCTATACAATATGGAGGTGAAGAAGAATGGAACTTTTTATGGAAACGTTATCAGTGTTCTAATTTTAAGAGTGAAAAAAATTATATGATCTTTGCATTAGGATGTACTTCAATAGAATCGTTACTACTGAGGTATTAATATCGTTTAATACAGACAACACAATAATGTTTAACATTGTTTTTGATTTAGATATTTGAATTGGTCACTTGATGAATCTATTATTCCCAGAGAATACGCCTCCGCAGTATTCTACTCTGTAACGTTAAATGAAGCTGGATTTTTAGTAGCAAAAGAATTTTTGTATTGCAAAATTGCAGATATATATGAATAGTGAGTTATCGTGAAATTTTATTTTGTTAGTGTCAATATTCATATTATGTAGTATGAACAAATTAAAATAAATTAAAAGTTCATATTACCTATTATTTTAATTTTATATTTTTAGCTACCAACGTGACGGCGATAGTTTAGGTGAATATTTAGATGATATTGCGTCTCAAATGAAAACTAAAGAAGAATTAGAAGAGGTAATTAACAGAACAATTTATTTTGTTAAAAACCAAAAGGTTCATTCAATTTTTTTTTCCTTACAGTTCAAATCGTTTATTACTAAATCATCAAGTTACTTTAAAGAACCTGATTTGGTTATCAATCAGATAACTGAGACTATTACGAGAAACATTGAATGGACATCGAAGTTTTATAATAAAATAGTACATAATGAATGATGTTATGAGTGGGCGCCTGAACACAGTTTGATTTGTATTAATAACTGTACAGTTTTCGGCCACTTTGACATAATACCTATTACGTAACATACTAGAAATATTAAGTTATTCCCATTTTTAACCACATACTTTTTTAATAATCTGACGTAGTTAATATTTTACCTTGAGTTGTGTCACAAGACACAAGTTTCAGATCAGTATAGTCTATTGGATATCTTAAT
>NC_042494.1:162489087-162489993 GCF_005508785.2 Acyrthosiphon pisum | reverse complement strand
TCGAATACATTTCAATTTGTTCGGATCTGGGGAAACGCCCGTTTCATTTATTACATGGCCTCAGTATAATACTTCTTTCCTTTCCAGTAAACTGGACCCATGTACTACGATGTCATCTAAGTACGCGGTACACATCTCCTCAAGGCCCATAAGTACGGATTTCATTGCGCGTGTAAAAGTGGCTGGGGTAGATACATGAAATTTTGACTGAATGTTTATCTTAGCATCTTCTATACACCATAACATTTTCAAAATATTTTGATGTATTTTGAGCTCTTTACGGACATTTTTATTTTCCATTTTTTTTTAGTTTTTTTTCTAAAAATATCAATAAAATTTTATTTGTTGTATAAAAAAGCTTGAAAATTTAATAGAAGGCTCCTAGTATATTGTTTCAAAGGCAGATGAAAAATATTAAAAATCGTTAGTCACAGTTTTTTTTTTTTAAGCATTTAAAGTTCAAAAAATGACAAAATATGGAAAAATCACGAAAATTTGCAAATTATTTCGAGTTATAAATTCATAAAAATTTTTCTTTTTAAATCTGAGATTTGAAAATGTAATACAAGATTCCTTATAGGATATTCTACCTTTACCAAAAAAAAAATGTCTATAAGAATCTCAAATTAAATTTTTATGGGCGTTTGAAATTCATATTTTTACAACATTTGATATTCACTCGATTTCTTACGTAACGATTTTCTTATTTTGTTGTAATTAAAAAACGAGTGACTGTAGAAACTTGAAAATTTCACTGAATGTTTATATTAGCATTTTATATATACGATAAAATTTTTAAATAATTTGACTCTTTTTGAGCTGTTTACGGACATTTTCAGTTTAAATTTTTTTAGTTTTTTTTTTCTATAAATATCAATAAAGTTTTTATTCTGGTTGGGCCCAAAA
>NC_042494.1:162487074-162489037 GCF_005508785.2 Acyrthosiphon pisum | reverse complement strand
GTATTGATGAACCTGTTGTAATTTCATTCTAAAAATCAACAATAAAATAAATTAATATTAAAATTAGTGATTTTTGCAGACACTATGCCACTGTTGGGTCGTGACTGGTCGGCTATATGTAAAATTAATTATCAAAATGTCACGAGGCGGTTATGAGTTAACGAATACAATTTTTTACCTAAACACTTTGGCCATGCACCAAAAACAAAATTAACAACAATACCGTCTCCGCTCAGAATCGTTTTTCTTATACAATGATATTATATCATTGAATTCAAATTTAATACCATCCATTATACAGTGACCCACTTGTAACCTACTGTACAGCAGAGCGAAATCCACTTACCCACCTTTTTTAATATTAAAAATCTTAAAAGAGACATTTGGTTAAACGAAGAAAGGCAATTACGATGTGTAGGGCCCAATGACGTCACACGTCTTTTTTCAATTGCTCATAACTTATTGAATAATGTGAGTGAAAACGTAAAACCTATCCCATTATCCTTACAATTGAACATTCTTTCAAATAAAAAAAACTTATTTTTTGTGTTGTGTGCTCCTTTAAGAGGATATCCGCATATGTTGTCTCCGTCTTACACACGTGCGATATACAAGTAGTTAATTTTCGTTCGACAGTTTCAATCATGTACTATATATATATGTATGTTTTACGGTGAACTCCACTATTATTAATTGTTAATCAAACCTACAAGAAGATTATCTGTGTCATCTCCATCGACTTTTTACGACCTTTTTAATCTCTAAACGAACTACGTGTATGTAAAATATAAAAATTATAAATAATGCACAGACAATTTCCTAAAATATTTATAAAAATCAATAACGAAAAGCGATTATTCAATTTGGTCAACTAAAATTTACTACGTCGTACGTGTGTAAGACTGAGACAACACATTTCACAGAATACAATTTACTCTTATTCAAATGTACATGTGCCGAGTAAAACATTCTGCATCATAGACACTTATACGACATTATAGGTACAAAGTGGTATTTAAATATATTATAATATAAGTAAGTATTAAAAAATGTTTAAACATAAACCACATTTCACCCGCACAAGTTAAACATAATATAATGAATTAAACATAATATAATGAATTATAAACATATACAGGCTATCACCCGGGTGATTCAAAATTTATGTTACAGCCATTTTAACATATAAATATTCAAATTAGTGAAAAATGTATGGTACAAAAGTTTTTTGATTTAGAAACATCTATTATGATTTCACAATTTTGTAATTGTTAACAACATTTTAGGGGGGTTTTGGGGGGTCAACTTTAGAAATTTAAATGGAAACCTATACTTTTTTTACAATCATAATGTGGGGAAATTGTTTTAATGAATTTTAGTGAATGAACAACATTAATTAATGCAAAGCTCTATGCTTGAGAGCTATTTAAAATTTTTAGAAATTGCATTTTAAATGCTTCCACACAACGCGCACCGACAGGTAGCAAAATAAATGGTGTTGTCATTTATTGCTATCATACAATTCGCATTTCTTCCGCGAACCCGTATATCAGAATAAAATTAATCATAATTATAATTTGTTTGTCGACGTTTAACCCCAAATACTAAATATTCATGCAGGAGTGCAAGGGTTGACCTGGGGTACTCCGTGAACCCAGCCAAAATAATGTTTCGGATCTCTGTTAAAAAAAAAAATACTTAAATCCATATTAAGTATTGTAAATTATATTTTCCTTAAAAAAAACCCTAGTCTTTAATACATTTTCCACTAGACTTAAAATTGACATTAACTAATAAACTAATAATAGTTTTCCTCGTCATATGAAAATTTAAAATTGCAATGAATCAAAACGTATAAAATAAAAAATATTTTAATCAATATTTTATTTTGCTGTTACTAATTGATTGAAATACCGTTTATTTATAGTAAAGAAATATGACATCGATAACAATGTTTGATCTT
>NC_042494.1:162485694-162486358 GCF_005508785.2 Acyrthosiphon pisum | reverse complement strand
ATATGGACCACCACCCCCGTACACAAACCAAACTCGTGGGGGGCTTTGCCCCCCACACCCCCCACACAACACTCTTAAATATGCCATACCGCGTTTGAGATTAATATTTTATTTTGAACTCTTATTACTCCTGTCTCCTCTTATTTTTCACTTAATAAACTTTCACACCCCGTATTCCATACCATACCGCAAACTACGTGTTGGTACAGCCATCCAATCCAATGTATAAAGCGTTTGGAAAATATCAAGTACTCTTAGTTATAAGTTAACTAGCCAACTAGGTACACAAAATACATTTTTGTTGATTTTAGACCATGTCCTGTTTTATAGTAATATAAAGAAACAAATAAATCACTGAATAATAGTATGCAAACAAAATAAATAGTAAATAGTAATCAAATGCTATATATTTTAGGTTTTAATTAATTAAAGAATAACAAATAATATTAATAATTATAATGATAGTCGATAGATAACAAATTATATTTTATTGCCTATTATTAAATCATAAAATTAAATTAACAGTTTTGTTAAGACTGAACTGTATGATGCCATCTCATTTATAATGTTGTCTGGATTAACAGGAACATCCTTTTCACAAGACATTATCATCAGTCCTTCAAGCCTATCTTCGCACATAGTACTTCGAAGACGTGTTTTGATC